>NC_137134.1:6685593-6785593 GCF_949319135.1 Squalius cephalus
GCATGCATTCGCAAAGTAACGTAAAAAGCGTGTATGCAAGGTGTTTAATAAATGTATTTCTGTTATGCTAGTTATGATGCTGATGCATATAGCCTTGTGAAAAAGAAGTGTGCGTAATTGTGTTGAATGTGCACTTGTAGTGTACTTCAAATCTTAAAAGCACATATTACTGAAATAAAACACCACTTAACTACGTAAAGTACACTCTCAAGTATTATTTAGATGTGTTGACTAACATACTAAAGCAATTTTAACTGTAGCGTGTTATTCAATATTACACTTCAATCTTAATTGTACTAAATTGCAGCTTCATTACAAATGTGCAGGTACACATTTTAATACACGAGTTTCAGGAATAGGAATGACTTGGTAACACTTTACAATAAGGTTCATTAACTAACATGAACTAACCATGAGCAATACATTTGTTAGTGAAATACAAATACAGCTGTTCATTGTTTGTTCATGTTAGTTCACAGTGCATTAACTAATGTTAACAAGATTTTAATAAAGTATTAGTAAATGTTGAAATTAACATTAACACAGATTAATAAATGCTGTATATGTGCGGTTCATTAGTTAACTAATGTTAACCAACTAACCTTATTGTAAAGTGTTACCAATGACTTTATATAGTTATATACTTATATAAGTCCTGCTTAAGTCGGTCAAAAACACTCTAAATTCAACTAACTGCATGTAATATAGATTAAAACTATAATACATTTTCATCTAATTGTAAATAATTTGCAATTTAGTGTCCAAAAAAGTATATTCTTTTAAAGTAATATATTATTTTTTATAATTAGTAGACTGTCTTTTTTAAAAGTATGCTAACGTATTCTTCTTCTTCACAAGGGTTTGCACATCTCATTCATTTATTATTCAAAGTTGTTTTCAAATTGTAGAATAACCCCTGGCAGAATAACAAGTAATTATTATATAGAAGCATAACAAGTCTGTGACACACAAATCCATAAATAATTTATATAATAGACTATATGCATAAAACAATAAAACATTCATGTGCACTACTGTAAAACTGAACAGTTTCAATTAATTAAACGAAATGAGTTCATTGCACTCGAATATTACTGAAAGTTCATTGTACTTAATAGAGGAAAGTTACGTGAACTCAAATTTTGATTGTATTTGTCACACACGCTTAGTTTTGTTAATCTTTAGTTTCTGTTTTCATGGACTTTCATTTTGTTTTCATTCGTCACATGTGTTCCTTTGTTTGATTTTCCCAGTAACCATGGACATTCATTCCTCACAGCTGTCGTTATGTAGCTCGTCACCACCATGTATTTAGTTCCTCTCTGTTTCTGTCGGTCAATGTTTGCGTGTTGTGTGTGTTTACCCCATGTTTCACACACACACACACACACACACACACACACACACACACACACACACACACACACACACACACACACACACACACACACACACACACACACACACACTGTTAAACCTTCTGTCTGTTCCTGTGTTTATTGTAAATTAAAATCACTTCATATTGCCTTCATCTTCATCTTGTGGCAGTATTAAGCTGAACTTACTGAGTTGCAGATCTTTAATCTTCTGTTGCGTTGTCATTGTGCTGAAGAGCAGAGCCTGCGGTTATAGGTCGAGGATGGGCTGCAAAACTTCTGCATGTTGATTAACTATGTTCATGCAATTCTCGTTGATATTGCATTAGCACATGCTAGTGTGCACATGCTGACTAGCACTAAAGGTCTGAGTTAATTAGATACATTTGCAAACAAACTTTGAGATAGTTTAGTTTATTCAATATTTCAATTAGTAATGTGTAATTAACATGTTTGTGTAGTGCAAAATAAAAATGTAATTTAATTTTTGAGAGTTAACTTTTAAAAACTTTAGTTACTTTTATTTCCATTAAGAGGTGCATAAATGTTTGGTCAAGATCTGGTATTGTCAATGCAAAGTCCAGAACTCTGTAAAGTCTCCTCCAGCACATCCCAAAGACTTTCAGTGAATTTAAGATCTGGACTGGAGCGATATTCCTGTGTGAAATTTATATTTCATCCTCCATTCTTTCACAGTTTGAGCCTGATGAATCTGGAATGATGTGTCTTCCTACATGGTTGTTTAAGAAATGAAAAGCTACACACTCAATCAATTAGGGTTAGAAGAACTGTTACCAAACATATAATTCCCATATTTATGATATTTAGATATTTAAATAAAAATAAAAATATTTTTTTACCTTGAAATAAATTTACTGATGTTTTACTAATACTCACATGTTTTCAGTGTGTAAAAGAAAATGCTATTACTTTTTACTAGATGGTTACAACACATGCCAATTTCAAAGGGGAGTCAAGTCCCCTTTATTTATACAGCGCTTTTTACAGTACAGATTGTTTCAAAGCAGCTTTACAGTGATACCAGGAAAATAATACAACAAAGTTAGTTTCTGCAGTACAGCAGATCTAGAAGAAAATAGCATCATAGTCCATTTTAAGTAAGTTCAGTGATGGTTCATTTCTGTTGTTAAAAAAAAAAAAAAATGTCATCGTCCAGCTCAGTTCAGTTTTCATATAATGGTGTCAATGCAGGAAGATCAATATTATTGTTGAATATTAAAGTCCCACTGAAGTGCCTTGGAACGCGCAGCTTTGCGTTGATGTGATTTCCACTGAAACAGAAGCTGAGGTGGGACATATTGAATGGCTCCTCCCCCTTTTCAAACAGCCAATAGCGTTTAGTTTCCCTCACAGACTGCGAGTCTTCTTGACAACACCATGGAAGCGAATACGAGCGCTGATGATACGCTGGATTCAATAGAGCTGTGAATAATTTCTAGTTATTTCATTCTTAACCAACATACAATTGGAAAACTGAATAAAACCAACCCATATCGGTCCATATCGTGTCAATGGCCGCTTTGGTCAGGTGGTGTTTATAGCAGAGGGGGCGGAGCTTTAGATTCTAGAGAGCATTTGATTGGACAGAAGATGTCATAAAAATCCCTGATCCATTTTAGCCGAAGTGAGAGACTGTACGTTTTGAATGATTATAATATGTGTGTCCCTTTAAATGCAAATGAGCTGCTGTCTGTTCAGAAGAGGGCGGAGCCTTTACACAATAACAAAACAACTTTTAGATGTACCTGGATGTTTCTGAATGGTTAGTGGATATATTTATATAGTTGTTGTGGAGTTACATTGATTCATCTCATTGACTTGCATGTGCTGTCATGTTTAACTTTTACACAAGTTGACACAGTTCCCTGAGGTCTAAATAAGACACCTGTGACATTTTTCTTTGGTCAAATAGTGTTCAGTGCTCGTCTGTGCTCAACGACAGAGCAGTTTGTATGCTTTGCTCCAGCTTACTTGGTTGTCACTTTTCACGTTTTCTGGGTTGGTAGATACACTGGGGACCCAATTATAGCAATTAAACAGAGTCAGATTTTCATGATATCTCACCTTTAAGGCTTACATATTCATACTAAAAGCTAAAAAACTTACATTTTGATTTCAGGGGGCCTTTAAGTGTCCACAACTAAGCAAGCCAAAAGGCGACAGTGGCAAGGAACCCGAACTCCATCAGTGACAGAATGGAGAAAAACCATGGGAGAACCCAGGCTCAGTCTCCTCTGGCAAAGTGAGTCATTACATTTACACTTGTCCATCCATTAGAAAAGAAATAGGATCTTCTCATCAAGTAGGTCTACCACAATTCAAGGTT
The DNA here is from genome assembly GCF_949319135.1 of Squalius cephalus. Taxonomy (NCBI): domain Eukaryota; kingdom Metazoa; phylum Chordata; class Actinopteri; order Cypriniformes; family Leuciscidae; genus Squalius; species Squalius cephalus. Next base: position 6,689,317 of record NC_137134.1, read on the forward strand.
AAAATCGTGTACAGAAAGTCACATTTATGGGATTGTTCTTTGTCTAAGCAAACACCACTAATAATTGTGTGATTTTCCCCTGCAAACTCCACCCTAAACATATCATTGGCCAAGTCAATAACAAGAAGGCCTACAAACTCTCTTGACAGGCGACTGAGTAATTGAGTTGACCAATGAAAAAAAAAAAAAAATGCGTAGCAAGGTTTGCAATTAAATTTCATAATTGTGCTTTTCTTTTAAATCAGGTCTGTAAATGGTAGGTATATTGTGAAGTATTTGTTTAAAGGGAGCTCGGGTGTTAGAGGAAGTCTGCCGGGATTTAACCGACGTGCCTCATTTCCAGAAGGACCTGTCGTAGCTTGAGGGGATACCAAGCTGACAGCGCTCAAAACGCTGTGTGGCTTTCACAACACACTAATGGAGATAAAGAGGGAGGACTGATTACAGGCTTTGGCAGGCGGTGTGTCACACATGCTCTCACGTACTGGAGAGCGCTCCCCTCAGACAGTGTTGACGGGTTCAGCGGGGTCGTCCTGCTGGCACTGAACAGTCCTTTCCCTCCTCCTGTTTACCCTCAACCTCTTCAGAGCGCTAGAATGTGGAGTCTTACCAGCATTTTTCATTATTTCTACTATTATACAGGTGAAAGGGAATGTTTTTGTTTTGTTTTGTTTGTAAGTAGATTTGTACATGTTTTATTTTTCTTCCGTGCAATGGTTGGCTAGATGTTCAAACCTAATGTTTAAACATCTCACAGTGCTTGGGGTATTTTCTAGTGTCTAGCCGCTTAGTGTGCCGGTATATTGGATGTAAACTTGTTATTGCAGTGCATTATGGGATTGAATGAGTGCACTTGATAATGTCTAACTACAAATGGCTGGCGCTGTTCCCTCAAATAGTGAACTATATATGGGTATATAGGGGGCGATTTCAGACACAGCCTTAGTCTAAGTTTTAGTAAAGAATAACCACCTAGGTGTGTTGATAGGGTGTATTGGTAGATGTTAGGGTGTGGTTAGGTGGCTGATTTGTTGTTCTAGGTTGTTTCTATAGGTGCTTGCTAGGGTGATCTGGGTGATCACTTTACAGCCACTACAAGTCACTCCCCCTTCAAAGAAACAGCCAATTAGATAATACCACTATGGCCTTTCCATGGGAATCACTGATGTTGTCATTAGTATCGCTCTTCTGCTACTTTTACTTTCTTTGCTTAACTATCGCCACCTAGTGATAAGGCATACTGATCATATTACACGGCTCATTGACGGTGTAACTCCTCATGTTTGTTTTCCCCATTTTTAAAGCATTTTAATCATAAAATGTTACAGTAACTTTTCGTTTTATTTAGTAGTGGTTGTAGCTTGTAGTCCTGCAGGACACTGGCATACTCTTCTCATTTTGGTTGCCCGATTCTTACTATGTTGATTTTCTGACTAAGGATTTAGATACTTTAGATAGCTATGTGGTGTTCTGGGTGATAACTGTGTTTAGTGTTGGGAGAAGCATCAATTCGACTTAAAATATAATAGTTGCAACGTGCTTTGTTCTTTTTTTCTTCTTCTTTTTTTAAGGGAGAAGATGGTTGCAGATCTCAAACCAGAATTTATTTTTAAAACTATTTGAACCCGACCAGCTTTGAGTAGCTGCATTTTTCTGTACATGATCAGTATGTGGGCATCTGATGCCTTGAAGTGTCCAGGTGTTGCTGTGAATGTTATCACAAGACCTGGAACTGAACTCCACTCATGTCAGAAACAAGCTGCTTGAAGTCTTTTGTTTTTCTTCTCGTGCTGATAAACCTGTCCAAGTTCAGTGCTTTAAGTCAAATATGGTGAAGACAGGCTTTGCATGTGTGAGATAAGATAATGCCTTAGATAAGTGAAAATACGGTTGTTGAATGGATTGGCAATGATAAAATATGAATACGTATTGCTCTCAGCTTTACATCAAGCTGATTTTGCAGAGACCTCACTCATTTGTTTTTTTACCAGATTTATTAATTTATTCAAAAATTTATTCAAAATGTGATTCACCATATAGGTCCCTATTTTAACGATCTGAAAGTAGCTACATTACTCATAGGTGTGGTTTGGGAGTAATGTGAAATAAACCAATCAGAGCGTCATCTCACATTCCCTTTAAGAGCAGGTGCGCTTGTTCCATGGCGGATTGCTATTATAACGGCGGATTTGCCAGACGCGCACCAGGAGCGGTTCACAGCCGAGGAGACCGACGTTCTCGTCAGGGCCGTAAAACACAGAGAAGTGACATTGGGGATGGAGAAACACACCCAAATCAGCTTCGGTTAAACAGGCGTATAATAATTTGGGTAAATGTGTAAGCTAGATTTATCTTCATGGACACCACAATGATTTCCCTCATGTGGAATATTTTTCCTTGTAATATTGTATGGTTTGCAAAAATGTCAACTGCTGCTTCTGTGTAGATGAGAGAAGCAAAGTGTATGTACGTTGTGCACACGCTACATTATGGCAAAGCATGCACCCTTAAAATAGCATATGAACACGCCTGACTTTAGACTAGGTTTCTCCTGGTCAGTGGTGGAATTGTTTTCTGAAACTGCAAAATAGCACCAGGGAACGTTTGCGCCGGAATACGCCTCCTCTTTTCACTGAACCGTCCCCGGGAGCGCAAGTTCATTCCCTAATTTACCGACGTGCGTCTGTGGAGGGAAAAGTCCGCTGTGCGTCGGGTGCAAAATAGGAATGATATATGTGTCGGTGTACAAATTCAGTTGCAAAGAACGCAAAGAACGGACATGAAAGAACAAACTCGGAAGGATGCGAGGACACAGAACGCATCTTTGTGAGAATTGAGATGTGCTGCGATGTTGCTGCTTGACTTACTATCTCAGCAAATAGCGATTATGACCATACCACAATAAATACAACATAACATCAACAACACCTTTAATATGGCCTTACAATGCCCTAGTAACATTCCAGAACAACCTAAAAATACCCTAGTAACACCCTGACAACCACCTAGCGACACCTTATCAACCTCCCTGACCATCCTAGCAACCACAAGTGTGGGCCATTCCATCTGTTGTTGGACTCCTTATTCTGACAATAATCTCACTGGATTGTTATTTGCAAAAGTTATCCTTATTTTTTTAATTATATTTAAGTATTATATTTAACGCTCTGTTGTTTTAATCATGCTTTATAAATAAACAGAACAGAATCAGAACAGAAATGTTTATAAATCTAAAATTGCTATTTACTCCTTGCATGCTAAAGCAAACAACTTTTGCACAGTGGTTTTATATGCACTGCTATTTTATATAATTCATGTATTTTTAAATGTTTGTACTTGTAGCATTAGTCATAGCGCAGGACATAAACCACAGGGGGAATTTGCTTCTAATAAATGTGTCAGATCTTTCATCTGTCTTGTCCTTGTTCACTAAAATGTCTTGAAAGTGCCATGACATCATGCGGCTGCTGCTCCCGTCTTGAGTTAGCATGAAGTGCCTTGTCAAATATCTTCTTGGGGCTGTTAGTACCTGCATGTGTCTTAATCCACTCAATTTCGCTTGTTTTTTCTGCTTAAATGGCAGGGAAGAATGCCTGAGGACTGCCAGCAAACACCTGCAGTCTGTGCTCCTCAGGCAGATCTCTTGGCCTCCAACGACGCTGGCGCAACACGAGAAAGATATTAGCGACTATGAGAAATGTAACAGAGCGGCCCTCACACTTTCGGTTGGCTGGCGGCCAGGAAGGATAACAAGCCAGGGCAGTGAGAAACCCACAGAGCTGCGTGGGCCTAAGTCTTCCAGACGTTGTTGGCATGATTAAAGGCAGCTTCTCAATGGCTCATCTCACCGCAAACTCAGTTAGGAGCTGTATTTTTTTTCAAAAAGCTGCAATAATTACATGTAAGCAAGGGTTAAACTTTGACTTTTACACCTGTAAAGTGAACAGCTGCAGATTTCTTGAGCGACAGCGATTCATAGCCGTCACTCGAGGGTTAATCCGGGGGTTTGTGCCGCTCAAGTGCACCGAGTTGATTCCTGCTTGAGACCACCAAGTCTGAAGGCCCATTTGTTTGGAAAAATTGTTTCATTTCATGTACTTCAAATCTTAAATGTATATTTTAAAAATTGTACTTGAAGATAATAATATTAATGAAACAAAAGGCCACTTAAGAGTACTTAAAGAAAGTACATATTACTTAACACACTTAAGGACACTTAAGTGTAATCATTTAAAATGAATAGGTGTACTTTAAGTACATTTAGTCCAGTCATTTTTAGTCCAGTCATTTTAAGCCAAAATGGGGGTCAACCTTGAACAAATTGCAACAGAAGCAAACTCAACTGATTTTGTATCCTCAATATGTCCTGAGTAAGGAAAAAAAAGTCCTGAAGAATCCCATTAGGGGAAAGTTTAGAAAAAGACCCAAATATAGCTTATTCATACGCCTATTCATTCTTTTTCTTAGGTGAATAGGGTAAACATTTTAACCTTTAGATATCACCATGAAAATGACTGAGTTGATTACTTACATCAAGACAAACAAAATATGTATTACAAGTTTTTTGAAATGGTTTGTTAACATGGACAAACGGTGCATAATCTAAGTACGTATGTGCTAATTTGCATAAATACCACAACAGATCTAAACATTGGGTAAAGCCAGGTGAAAATGTCTTGTTGAATCTTGTTGACACATAACAGTAAAAGACTTGATGTTAAGGTCTGAATGGAACCCATTTAGGCTACCCATGAGCATTAATACATAGAGGCAGGAAGAAGTACTTTAGAAACCAGCCTTTATTCATTATTATTGCAGAGATGGGGTTTGGGTCTGGGTCTGTGGGACTGTTTCTGGGGGTTCACTTTTTATTTTACCTACCTTTTGTCTTCTGCATTCTGCTTACCATTGTCTCCTGTTCTTCCCTCAGACTCGTCCCCCAGAAACAGTCCCACGGACCCAGCCCCAAACCCCATCTCTTAAAAATTAATAAAGGCTGGTTTCTAAAGTACTTCTTCCTGCCTCTATGTATTAATGCTCATGGGTAGCCTAAATGGGCCGGACATTCAGGATGTTGACATTAAAGAAGACCCTTGTGCGAATTCACCCAGGAGACTGGTTCTTATCGGTAGACCGTTCTTGAGATTCTCGTTCCAGGGGGGTGGCTTACCAATCTACAGTCCAACCGTTCGGACTGCATCTGGGTCAACGCTTTTATCAAGTGCATGGATGCGGCTTTCTGACAGACGGGAATCGGTGTCATGAACTACCTCGACGACTGGCTAGTGTTAGCCTGGTTGGAGCACGAGCTCTGTGTTCACAGGTTGTTGCTCACCTGGAGCGTCTTGGGCTCTGGATCAACTCAGCCTAGAGCTGCCTGTCTCCCAGCAGGCAAGTCACTTTTCTGGGGACACTTTCCTTATCGACCGGATGAGGGCTTGACTCACGCCAGAACGCCCACTGAGTATTCAGCGGCCAGCGGCAAATTTCAAAGTAGGGGCTTCCTTCCCCTCAGAGTTTTCCAGAGGTTTCTAGGCCTGATGGCAGCCGTCTCCACTGTGGTACCATTGGGCCTGCTTCACATACGGCCCCTTCAGTACTGACTAAAAGCCAGAGCTCCGCCCTATGTTTCGCTTCAAGGTGGACCATCGCTGTGTCACAGCCTATATCAGGCTGGCGTCCAATTGGGACTGACCTCCAGGAGGGAGATTTTCCTGGTTCTCAAAACCTTCCTGCCAGCCGTTGAGGGGCATCACGTCTTCACACTCCCACCCACCCATCCGTCCGTCAATCCATCCGTCCATCCATCCATCCATCCATCCATCCATCCATCCATCCATCCATCCATCCATCCATCCATCCATCCACACACCTACCCATCCATCCATCCATCCATCCATCCATCCATCCATCCATCCACACACCTACCCATCCACCCATCCATCCATCCATCCATCCATCCATCCATCCATACATCCATCCATACATCCATCCATCCATCGTGTATAATATGATTAAAATATTATTATTAATATTTGAATACCTCAAACAATAAAATACTTTATGAATAAGCTGAGCTACAAAATAAAAATGTTTTCATTCATTCATTCATTCATTCATTCATTCATTCATTCATTCACACTAAAGTGTTTTTTGTTTAATATGTTTAAAATATAATTTTACTTAGTCTATGCATTGTAAAGGTTATTATGCATTATATATTTTCATAAATAACTAACCAAAGTTAAAATGCATTATAATATCTGCAGATTCATTGTTACATCTAAAATTGATTGTTTGTCATGTGCTTTACTTTCTAAGGTGTGTTCAGTGAATAGATAAGTGTATTATATATAACTGTAGTTACAATTATCCATAAGATCATACAATAGGCTGCATTAAAAGGCATAATCAATGCATTAAAATACTTTTATAAAGCATTATATATAAACTTGAAGTACAATGTTAACACAATTTTAAAGTACTTTTGATCAAGCTAAGCTAAATAAAATGTAATAATATTTCTTTCTTTCTTAAATTATAAGGTACTTAAAACATAATTTAAGGTGTTCAAAACAGTATTTTGATCCTATTAAAACGACACTATGTAATTTGCTCCCTCAACACTTCTATCACACAGAACACAACACTGAAAGGAGGATGAAGCGACTGATTGCTGTGCCGGTGATCTGACGGACAGCTCTTCTTCCAGCCAGATGATGGCGCTGTGTCTCCACCAGTGCTCTGGTGTGGATGTGAACTTCTCCTGCAGGGGCTGCCATGGCCTGTCATTGTTTCATTTTGCACTCGGTAACCCAACAAGTTTGAATAGAGCTGAAGCATGGTGGCAAACAGGAGTAAACAAGCCACAATGTGATTTACACCTTTAATAAAATGGTTACACTTTACAATAAGCTTTCATTTGTTAACATTACTAGTTAACATGAACTAACAATGAACAACATTTCTACGGCATTTATTAATCTCAGCTAATGTTAATTTCAACATTTACTAATAAAAGTTGTATCTGTTAACATTAGTTAATTCACTGTGAACTAACATGAACATGAACCTTTTATTTACTATAACATTAACAAAGATTAATAAATGCTGAAAAATATATGGCTCATTGTCAGTTAATGTTAGTTAATTCATTAAATAATAATAACAAATGAGACTTTATATGTATACTTAAATGATTTTACAAAAACTAAAGAATCTCCAGTGTCTTTTTAACAGGATCAAAATACTGTTTTGAACACATTAAATTATGTTTTACGTACTGATAATTTTTATTTTATAGCTTAGCTTATTTAAAAGTACTTTAAAATTTTGTTAACATTGTACTTCAAGCTTATATATAATGCATTATAAAAGTATTTCAATGCATTAATTATGCCTTGTAATGCAGCTTATAATGTATTTTATGATCTTATGAATAATTGTAAATGCGTAATACATTATAATACTAATCTACTCACTGAACACACCTTTAGAAAGTATAACAAAGCACATGACACGCAGTCATTTCCAGATGTAACAATGAATCTGCAGATATTATAATGCATTTTAACTTTGGTTAGTTATTTATGAAAACATATAATGCATTATAACGTACATTATGAATACCTTTACAATGCATAGACTATATGAGGTTATTTGGCCTTTGAGCAAAAATTTTGTGTTTTGAAGATATAACCATTTATTTTGTTTAATTATTATAATAATAATTCATTTATTTACTTTTTTAGTCTAGATCTACAGAGACAGTGCACTTAATATTTAGCACACACATATTAATACACATATTTCTGTAAATGTGCCAATTTGGCCATTACAGCTCATTTTTAACTGTAGTCAGGTTTTAAAGGATAAGACTAATCATAAATGGCCTTCATCGTTCTATCATCATCTCTCAGACTTCAGACTGACAGATAAAAAAACTAAAATAAAAAAAAAACGTAAATTTAAAACACGTACATGCTTTTCCTCACACCTTGTGAAGTTGTTTGATGCATCCATCATGGCTTTATTCAGGAAGACAGTGGTACGAGTCGCGGATAATGACCGGCAAAACATAGCATCTCTCTGGCTCAGACTGGCAGACATGACATAAATGGATAAGTAGCCATTATCACATGAAAGATTGTTTGTTCAGCTAAATCTGTGATCCCTGTGTTTTCCAGGGCTTGTTTGCTGTGCTCTAGCTGTCCGCCGCACAATGCTGAGAAAACGTCTATTTATCTGGATGGACCAACATTACTTTTTCGCACGAGCATTCAAATCCCTCTCTTTGCCTGATGAAAGTGCATGTGTCCACATAACCTCTGGCACACACGGCTTCCAATGAGGCGAGTGTGTGCTCATACCGGCAGGGTTGGGCAGAGATCAGAAGTAACATACAGGTGCATCGGGACAATTGACTGCGGATTGATGTTGCCTACAGAGAAGCTGTGGTTTAGTACCTGCGTGACTGAAGCGGGAAACCCGGGGAGGCAGGAATGGGGCGGCAGCTGTGTGTATGGAAATTTCTTTTCTTGTTTGTTTGCTTTTGGACGGTGAGAGTACCGCTGCTCTCTAATGACGCTAATCCCTCCTCAACGCCAGCGGAAATACTGATGGTTTCAACAGAAACTCTGGACAATGTCCTCTTCCAAAACCTCAAATAGATACAAGATGATGAAGTGTGTTTTGTCTCATATATATATATATATACAGTATATGCAACTTATCATGAACTTGTTAGCTTCTGCGAAAGATAAACATTGGTTTATGAGGCTTTCATGTCGAGAATAGATGTCCACTGAGTCAACAATCGGAAATAAGAAAGTCAAAGTATTCTTGTCTCGGACAAAAAGATGTTTGGATTCGGCTTGTCAGTCTTGAACTTCTTCGTCAGCAGGGTTTCTTCAAGCTCACGCAACTCCTCGAGGTGGGCAAACGAGCCTACTTTCTCCCAGCTGGAGCGACTTCAGGGGACGGAGAAACAAAAGCGACGCAAATGAAAGAGATTTGAGTGTCCAGAAACAGGATGGAACACAAACAAGTAACAAAGCAAACCACTTGAAATGCTAAACCTAAAGGACTGATGTTTTGCCAGCACATCTGCCTCAGGTGTCGGTTGAAGACTGTTCTTTAAATAGGGACATTTGAGGATGTGATGCTGTAAAGACATTGGAGTTGAACTTCTGCAGCACAAAAATCCTAATTTTACAGTTTGGCGAATTAGAGGCAAATTCGTATGAATTCGCACAGTCTTATTCATATGTTCTGCTTACGCTCCACTGACGGTTAGGTTTAGGAATTAACCTTTTTGCTTATGTTTTTTTTTTTTTTTTTTTTTTTAAATCAAATCGTACGGATTTAAACGAAATCTAAAATAGTTACGTTTTCTGATGAGATCATGTTATGTCGATTCCTTGAAGATTCTTCTTTTGTGTTACATAAAAAAAAAAATTACAGTTTGGATCAACCAGCCTGATCTCACGGCAATTTGTACGAATTCAAACGACTCACTCGTACAAATTAGTACGATTTTTGCTAAATTGTACATATTTTACGAATATGAATTCAAAAATATGAATTTTATGAATTCACACGAATGACCTACCCCTGACCCCGCCCCTAAACCTACCCATCACGTGGGTTTAGACAAATCGTACAAATTCGTACGAATTAGCCACCTTATCACTTGTACGAATTCGTACGAATTGGTCGTGAGATAGCGTTGGATCAACATGAATAAATAATAGTTGAATTTCCTTTTCTGTGTAAACTATTTCTTAAGGCCCGTTCACACTAAGGACGATAACTATAAAGTTTCAATGATTGTTCCAATTCTAGGAGCTTTGTAGGAACGATATCATTGGAATATTTTTTTTTCCTCTCCAAAACATTGACAGCCAATCAGAATCCACACATAAAGCAGCAGACGATAAAACTGCAGCGCACACGTGTAATGAACAGACTGTTAACACACACGTACATCACGGAGACGTCTATTTGATGTGCGTGTTTACATCTGGAAGACGTATTTTTTAGAGAGTCATCTGTCATCGTTTCCTGTCAGATGTCAAATAGACGTTTAGAAGATGTCTTTAAGATGTAATGATTTAGAAAGTATGTTAAACTGACATCTTAAAGATGTCTATCAGATGTTAGTAAACAGCAGATGCTTTACAGATGAAGTGATCTTTAAAAGACATCTTGCAGACATACGTGTGTTATTATTGCTCGTTGGTTTGTACGCTAATAGAGTTGCTAAGCTAATCGATATTGGTGTGAACAGGCCTTTTAACATCGTTCACAGTAAATTTGATAACTATAGCCTACCTATAAACTTATTAAGTTTAAAAACTCATTCAAATTCTGTGATAATAGCAAAGTCCACATCACAAGTTGATAAAAGTTAAAAACTTTGACAGCCAATCAGAATCCACCCTGCCTTAGCATTTAATGCGGCGACAAAACTACAACGCACACTTGTAATGAACAGAAGGTTATCATCCATTGGTTTGAATGCAAATATAGTTATTGATGTCTTTATAGATATCGTTCTTGGTGTGATTGGGCCTTTATTCTTCCATTTGATGAACAATAATAATCAGAATCAAACCTGCTTCATCATTTAACGTGTCAGATGACAGATCTGCTGCATGTGCTTATAATACAAGGAACTTTATTGTCCCTTGGTGTGGATGCTAATATACACTGTAAAAAATTACATGATCATTAAGTCATGGCAACATGCTTTTACATCAACTCATCAAAATAAGTTAAGCAATTTTAAACTTTATTTTTAAGTTATACAAGATTCAGCTCATTTTTTAAAGTCAGTGTAATGTAATTTAAGTTGAAATGACTTACACAGCCAAGTTGATTGAACTTAAAATCCCTTAAAACTCATCTTTGATCACCAAAATGACATATTTAAACATTTTTTTCCTTGAAAAAAAGATTCTTCATGCCTTAAAATATCTTGAATGTAACTCGACACCCTTGCCTCATTTAGTATGCGCGGTGCCATGAATATGCAAATGAGCCCCGCCTCCACTCACTCACTCAGCTCAGAGATCCACTGGTTGACGATCACATGTTGATCTGATTGGTTACAAGGTAGTTTGTGACGTCAGAAACACCAGCGATTTCAAAGCGTGTTTTTGAGACTGTCTTTGGTTCACTGCAGTTTTAAGGAGGAAATACTCAGCAATGGTGTCGACTTATGAATTTACACATGGTTTGTCTTAAAGCATATTAAAACACCACATAGGCATATAAACAACATTAAAAGCTTGATTTTGGGGGACTTTATGGCAGAATGTTTTTTTTTAATTTTTTTTATCTATATAGTTATCTTGATCATTCTTGGTGTCAATGCACCTCTAAACTGCTTAATGTACTGCATCGTTTCCGAAATATATGAACTCTGTGGTTCATGAAGCAAAATAATTTTATTGAAATAAAGACCTTCTGTCAGATGCAAAGTAGGCTAAGTGCATGTGCAGACGATGAAATTCAATATACGAAAGAGCCGGCGATTGTTGGCTGGGGTTTGTGACCATACGCTACGTTTAGCATTCATCATCTTCAACAAGCTGTCAGTGTTCCTCACGGCCCCCGAGGAAGGCCTGCCAAAATATCTGCACTCGCGCGGCTCTCGCTGGACGGGACTCGGGGTTGGTCTCTTTATGTCTCAGGCAGCGCCTGTGGAGCGTGACCCCGAGGAGTTCCTGCATTAATCACGAGCGGGACGTTCCCGGGACAGGTGAAGTTCGGTGAAGCCCGGGGCGTTGCTTCGGGCCCATCCCTGCTGAGCCTTCGCCTAGCGCACTCCTGACAAGTAAATAGGATGAGTAATTAGATATTACAATGAAAGATTAATGGTGTCAAATTGACGGTTCACTAGTGAAGGCTGTTCTCCTGGAGGTCACGATCTCTCGCAGTCTTGCGCTGGAGTTTGCTTTGGAAATGTTGTGTTCATGTGTATAAGATCAAACCAACTGTTTGTTGTTCTGCCAGAGAGCTTGGACTCGGTCCAGTACAGCCCGCCTAGCAACACGATTCATCATCATCTTCATCATCATCATCATCGTAATCCTCAGTGCGAAGTGAACAGGTTGTGCTGGCACACTAATAGTGGACATATGTTCCTCACTTCACACATCCAAGCCTTTTTGTTGTGTGTTCAAATGAACATGTCAAGGAAAGCTGAATCGTTTGGGAAACCAGTGTGAGGTTCAGATGTTCATTGTATTAATCAATCAGTAATAATAATTAGCATGGATCATATAACAACAGCAACAATCAATCAATCTATATATAAATAAATAAATAGATAGTATTGATGGCAATAATAATATGCACATTGGTAACAACAAACAAACAACTAATAATAATAACAAAAATAAAAATATACAAATAACAATAACTTATTATTGAACGGATCACAATAAATTATTATTATAATTATTATTATTATTATTATCAACAACAAAAACAATACAAATTGTAATACACACATAAACAACATTACTACTATTATTATGAATTCATACATAAATATGATTTGATACAATAAAAGGAAATCAAAACAACATGATCATTATTATTATTGTTATTATTATTATTAATGTATTAATAAATGATTAAATACTAATTATATTTAAATAAATAACAACTATATAAATAATATGTAATAATACCTAAAAAGGGAAATCAAAACAACAACAGTATTATTATTATTATTATTATTATTATTATTAATAAATACAAATTATATTTCAATATATATAACAACAATATAAAAAATATGTAATAATACCAAAAAAGAAATCAAAACAACAATAACATTATTATTATTAGTATTATTATCATTTTTATTAAATATAAGTATATTTAAATAAATATAACAACAATAAAAATAATATGTAATACTACAAAAAAGGAAATCAAAACATTATTATTAAAGCATAAATAAATAAATAAAATCATAAATAATATGTAATAATACCAAAAAAGGAAATCAAAACATCAACAATAACATTATTATTAATAAATTAATTTAAATTATATATATACAAACACACACACACGCACACACACAATGTACAATGGATTGGCATATTGCGTATCATTGGGAAAACGCATAGTTTAAAGTATTAGAAGATATTGGCATATGGCTCTTACAGTGCGGGTGAGGAGGAGGCCGTTCTGATGTGTGGTCACACACACTGTATCCGCAGCAGCTCTGATGTGTGGTGGTCACACACACTGTATCCGCAGCAGCTCAGATGTGTGGTGGTCACACACACTGTATCCGCAGCAGCTCTGATGTGTGGTGGTCACACACACTGTATCCGCAGCAGCTCTGATGTCACACACACTGTATCCGCAGTAGCTCTGATGTGTGGTGGTCACACACACTGTATCCGCAGCAGCTCTGATGTCACACACACTGTATCCGCAGCAGCTCTGATGTGTGGTGGTCACACACACTGTATCCGCAGCAGCTCTGATGTCACACACACTGTATCCGCACCAGGTCTGATGTCACACACACTGTATCCGCAGCAGCTCTGATGTGTGGTGGTCACACATACTGTATCCGCAGCAGCTCTGATGTGTGGTGGTCACACACACTGTATCCGCAGCAGCTCTGATGTCACACACACTGTATCCGCAGCAGCTCTGATGTCACACACACTGTATCCACAGCAGCTCTGATGTCACACACACTATATCTGCAGCAGCTCTGATGTGTGGTGGTCACACACACTGTATCCGCAGCAGCTCTGATGTGTGGTGGTCACACACACTGTATCCGCAGCAGCTCTGATGTCACACACACTGTATCAGCAGCAGCTCTGATGTCACACACACTGTATCCGCAGCAGCTCTAATGTGTGGTGGTCACACACACTGTATCCACAGCAGCTCTGATGTCACACACACTGTATCCGCAGCAGCTCTGATGTGTGGTGGTCACAAACACTGTATCCACAGCAGCTCTGATGTCACACACACTGTATCCGCAGCAGCTCAGATGTGTGGAGGTCACACACACTGTATCCGCAGCAGCTCTGATGTGTGGTGGTCACACACACTGTATCCGCAGCAGCTCAGATGTGTGGTGGTCACACACACTGTATCCGCAGCAGCTCTGATGTCACACACACTGTATCCACAGCAGCTCTGATGTCACACACACTGTATCTGCAGCAGCTCTGATGTGTGGTGGTCACACACACTGTATCTGCAGCAGCTCTGATGTGTGGTGGTCACACACACTGTAACCGCAGCAGCTCTGATGTGTGGTGGTCACACACACTGTATCCGCAGCAGCGCTGATGTCACACACACTGTATCCGCAGCAGCTCTGATGTGTGGTGGTCACACACACTGTATCCGCAGCAGCGCTGATGTGTGGTGGTCACACACACTGTATCCGCAGCAGCTCTGATGTCACACACATTGTATCCGCAGCAGCGCTGATGTGTGGTGGTCACACACACTGCATCCGCAGCAGCTCTGATGTGTGTTGGTCACACACACTGTATCCGCAGCAGCTCTGATGTCACACACACTGTATCCGCAGCAGCTCTGATGTCACACACACTGTATCCGCAGCAGCTCTGATGTGTGGTGGTCACACACACTGTATCTGCAGCAGCGCTGATGTGTGGTGGTCACACACACTGTATCCGCAGCAGCTCTTATGTCACACACACTGCATCCGCAGCAGCTCTGATGTATGGTGGTCACACACACACTGTATCCGCAGCAGCTCTGATGTCACACACACTGTATCAGCAGCAGCTCTGATGTGTGGTGGTCACACACACTGTATCCGCAGCATCCGCAGCAGCTCTGATGTCACACACACTGTATCCGCAGCAGCTCAGATGTGTGGTGGTTACACACACTGTATCCGCAGCAGCTCTGATGTGTTGTGGTCACACACACTGTATCCGCAGCAGCTCTGATGTCACAAACACTGTATCCGCAGCAGCTCTGATGTCACACACACACTGTATCCACAGCAGCTCTGATGTGTGGTGGTCATACACACTGTATCCGCAGCAGCAGCAGCTCTGATGTGTGGTGGTCACACACACTGTAACCACAGCAGCTCTGATGTGTGGTGGTCACACACACTGTATCCACAGCAGCTCTGATGTCACACACACTGTATCCGCAGCAGCTCTGATGTGTGGTGGTCACACACACTGTATCCGCAGCAGCTCTGATGTGTCGTGGTCACACACACTGTATCCGCAGCAGCTCTGATGTGTGGTGGTCATACACACTGTATCCGCAGCAGCAGCAGCTCTGATGTGTGGTGGTCATACACACTGTATCCGCAGCAGCAGCAGCTCTGATGTGTGGTGGTCACACACACTGTATCCGCAGCAGCTCTGATGTGTGGTGGTCACACACACTGTATCCGCAGCAGCTCTGATGTGTGGTGGTCACACACACTGTATCCGCAGCAGCTCTGATGTGTGGTGGTCACACACACTGTATCCGCAGCAGCTCTGATGTCACACACACTGTATCCGCAGCAGCTCTGATGTGTGGTGGTCACACACACTGTATCCGCAGCAGCTCTGATGTGTGGTGGTCACACACACTGTATCCGCAGCTGCTCAGATGTGTGGTGGTCACACACACTGTATCCGCAGCAGCTCTGATGTCACACACACTGTATCCGCAGCAGCTCTGATGTGTGGTGGTCACACATACTGTATCCGCAGCAGCTCTGATGTGTGGTGGTCACACACACTGTATCCGCAGCAGCTCTGATGTCACACACACTGTATCCGCAGCAGCTCTGATGTCACACACACTGTATCCGCAGCAGCTCTGATGTGTGGTGGTCACACACACTGTATCCGCAGCAGCTCTGATGTGTGGTGGTCACACACACTGTATCCGCAGCAGCTCTGATGTCACACACACTGTATCCGCAGCAGCTCTGATGTGTGGTGGTCACACACACTGTATCCACAGCAGCTCTGATGTGTGGTGGTCACACACACTGTATCCGCAGCTGCTCAGATGTGTGGTGGTCACACACACTGTATCCGCAGCAGCTCTGATGTGTGGTGGTCACACACACTGTATCCGCAGCAGCTCTGATGTCACACACACTGTATCCGCAGCAGCTCTGATGTGTGGTGGTCACACATACTGTATCCGCAGCAGCTCTGATGTCACACACACTGTATCCGCAGCAGCTCTGATGTCACACACACTGTATCCGCAGCAGCTCTGATGTGTGGTGGTCATACACACTGTATCCGCAGCAGCAGCAGCTCTGATGTGTGGTGGTCACACACACTGTAACCACAGCAGCTCTGATGTGTGGTGGTCACACACACTGTATCCGCAGCAGCTCTGATGTCACACACACTGTATCCGCAGCAGCTCTGATGTCACACACACTGTATCCGCAGCAGCTCTGATGTCACACACACTGTATCCGCAGCAGCTCTGATGTGTGGTGGTCATACACACTGTATCCGCAGCAGCAGCAGCTCTGATGTGTGGTGGTCACACACACTGTAACCACAGCAGCTCTGATGTGTGGTGGTCATACACACTGTATCCGCAGCAGCTCTGATGTGTGGTGGTCACACACACTGTATCCGCAGCAGCTCTGATGTCACACACACTGTATCCGCAGCAGCTCTGATGTCACACACACTGTATCCGCAGCAGCTCTGATGTGTGGTGGTCACACATACTGTATCCGCAGCAGCTCTGATGTCACACACACTGTATCCGCAGCAGCTCTGATGTCACACACACTGTATCCGCAGCAGCTCTGATGTGTGGTGGTCACACATACTGTATCCGCAGCAGCTCTGATGTCACACACACTGTATCCGCAGCAGCTCTGATGTGTGGTGGTCATACACACTGTATCCGCAGCAGCAGCAGCTCTGATGTGTGGTGGTCACACACACTGTAACCACAGCAGCTCTGATGTGTGGTGGTCACACACACTGTATCCGCAGCAGCTCTGATGTCACACATACTGTATCCGCAGCAGCTCTGATGTCACACACACTGTATCCGCAGCAGCTCTGATGTCACACACACTGTATCCGCAGCAGCTCTGATGTGTGGTGGTCATACACACTGTATCCGCAGCAGCAGCAGCTCTGATGTGTGGTGGTCACACACACTGTAACCACAGCAGCTCTGATGTGTGGTGGTCATACACACTGTATCCGCAGCAGCTCTGATGTGTGGTGGTCACACACACTGTATCCGCAGCAGCTCTGATGTCACACACACTGTATCCGCAGCAGCTCTGATGTCACACACACTGTATCCGCAGCAGCTCTGATGTGTGGTGGTCACACATACTGTATCCGCAGCAGCTCTGATGTCACACACACTGTATCCGCAGCAGCTCTGATGTGTGGTGGTCACACACACTGTATCCGCAGCAGCTCTGATGTCACACACACTGTATCCGCAGCAGCTCTGATGTGTGGTGGTCACACACACCGTATCCGCAGCAGCTCTGATGTGTGGTGGTCACACACACTGTATCCGCAGCAGCTCTGATGTGTGGTGGTCACACACACTGTATCCGCAGCAGCTCTGATGTCACACACACTGTATCCGCAGCAGCTCTGATGTCACACACACTGTATCCGCAGCAGCTCTGATGTCACACACACTGTATCCGCAGCAGCTCTGATGTGTGGTCTGTGGTGGTCACACATACTATATCCGCAGCAGCTCTGATGTCACACACACTGTATCCGCAGCAGCTCTGATGTGTGGTGGTCACACACACACTGTATCCGCAGCAGCTCTGATGTGTGGTGGTCACACACACTGTATCCGCAGCAGCTCTGATGTCACACACACTGTATCCGCAGCAGCTCTGATGTCACACACACTGTATGCGCAGCAGCTCTGATGTGTGGTGGTCACACACACTGTATCCGCAGCAGCTCTGATGTGTGGTGGTCACACACACTGTATCCGCAGCAGCTCTGATGTCACACACACTGTATCCGCAGCAGCTCTGATGTGTGGTGGTCACACACACTGTATCCGCAGCAGCTCTGATGTGTGGTGGTCACACACACTGTATCCGCAGCAGCTCTGATGTGTGGTGGTCACACACACTGTATCAGCAGCAGCTCTGATGTGTGGTGGTCACACACACTGTATCCGCAGCAACTCTGATATGTGGTGGTCACACACACTGTATCCACAGCAGCTCTGATGTCACACACACTGTATCCGCAGCAGCTCTGATGTCACACACACACTGTATCCGCAGCAGCTCTGATGTGTGGTGGTCACACACACTGTATCAGCAGCTGAACTCCAGTCGCCAGTGCTTCGAAACGCTGTTCTTCTGCATTCCTCCTTAATGGATGACGACAGGTGCAGCTACAGGTGATGGTCGGTTTAACTGAAACACTGTTCATTGACCTCGTGACCTGCTGTAGAGCCACTATACTGAAGCAAACACACTTTACTGTCAGGACGCGTGTGTCTGCTGTTTAATGAGGGACTGAAGACACACGTCATCTAACAGGCCTTCGTCTTCTGCCTCGGGTCAGCTTTAGTTTAGATGTTCCTCATTAACTGATGATTTCACATCTGCTTTATTTACAAAGTGTTACACTTAAGTTTTGGAAGGAAGAACATCAAACATTGTTTTGTTTTTCTTTATTATAATCTATTTTTAATGATTTTGAAATGTCATTTTGACATCTCATGATTGATCTATTTTTCTATTTTATTAATAATTAAAACTTTATGTTTTAGTTATTTTATTATGTAGTAAATTAAACATATAATATGTAGAATTATACATTTTCTTATACCTTTGTCTTAGTTTCCAGCATGTATAGAATAATTTAATATTGCATCAAGTACAGGACACCTTGTCGAAAATGTTGCTGGGGTCAGGAATTAAAAAAAGAAAATAAGTTAATATTACACATTTTTTACTGTATTTCTTTATGCATGTATATCCAGTGTATTTTTTATTACATTTTTTTTAAACCAAAATCATAAGTTAAGAAAAACAAACAGCAGAAACTAAAACATTGTCAGACATGCAAAACATCTAAAAGAAAGACCAACAAACACATAAATTAAAAATCGTTTATTCTTAAGTCTGTGAATGCGATACATCAGCATTTGTACAATTCATAAATTATCATTTTCTAAAACACAACAAATCTCTCAGTCTGTAAAGGAGATTTTCAGCCGTGTTGTAGGTTTTTCCCAGCTTAGTACAGAGCGATATGGCTTTTGAGTGTGTTTGTATGTCATGATGAGTGTGTGTGTGTGTGCGTGTGTTTGCTTTGGAGCGTGTATTATGAGATGAAAGAGAGATAGCGCTACGCCCTGCGGCGCTGTGAAATATGGAACGCTCCTCGTTTGCTCACCTGGACCCGCAGTGAGTTCAGAAGCATTAGTAAACAAAAGGGCGGCTTTTGGCTGCGAGCGTGTACAACAGATGTTCACTGTGGATCTGTGTAACAGCTGCCCTCGCTCGCTGTCTGACTGCAGGGCGGCACATCTTACCCCACGCAGACAGACAGCCTGCTGATGCTTGGAGATTTAGATGGCGCAGTTTCATGACTTTGTTCGGTTCAAGTTAAAGGTGAATTTAGGTGATATTAGCTGTGAAGGCAGCATTTTGAGGCCTGTTCAGAATCCCAGAATGCATTGCGAAGAAGATCTTAGTGAAGAATTTCAGGGGACACTAAAAAAAAGTATCTATATAAGTAGTTAAGTGTAATGGGAATGGATGTAATGGATTTTACCCCAAAATTTGTGTACGGCCTACTAGGTTTTGTTTTTTTAAATTAGCCTGTCAGAGAATTACTGAATTAGCTTAGCAACATGCTAATGACAAACTCAATTGAAGTCAATTTTGTGTTCACACAGAATGCACTGTTTTCTCATTGTTTTTCTATATAAACATGCACTAGACAGACATGTTTGACTGTCTAGTCAATCAAGCGTTTCGCAGCACTCAAGTTAAAATAAGTTCAACTTTTGGTGACATAGTTACATTGTTCTTACTCATATAAGTGCTGAGTAATTTTAATTAACTAGATGTACTTACTATAGGGCTATGGTTAGGTTTAAGGTTAGATACTTGTAATTATGCATCATTTACTGTTATTACTATAATAAGTACATGTAGTAACGTGTAACTACGTCACCTTAAAATAAACAAAGTGTTACCCAACTTTTTAAAATGCGTCTACAATTTTTTTTTTTTTTGAAGTTCTAAAAACAAAGATTATTGGAGTATAGGTGCTGTCATGATATGGTGTAATTATCGTAATTGCGAGATTCTGACTTGTAAGAAGCGTTCACATCCTCGTAGAACTCGTAATTACAACTTGTAAACTCCGACTTGTACCACATGACCACCGTACCACCTGACTGATTACTTTTGTTGTTGATTGTGTTGCCATAGAAACGCATAATTCAGAGTCCGAGGACGTGAACGTCACAAGTTGTCATCTCGTAATTATGGTAATTACGACATGGTGTGAATGCAGGGTGTGTTTTTCAAGGAAATACTATTTCAGTCTTTCTTTTTCAAAATTTCACATTTCAGTTTGATATGTTACTCGTTTCATTGTAATCATTTAGAAAATTTACTTGACATTTCTAAGTGAAAAAAGTAAACCCTACACCATTTTTTTTTCAGTTTGTGTGAACAGTATCTTATGTTGCTCTAATGGATTCTATTTCAGTTCATTTAGGGTCCGTTTTCAACTCAAAACAAAAAACCTTTTATGTGTTTTGGCCGTTCATTTACACAACAACGGTCTGAAAACGCAAACTTTTGAAAGCGGGTTTCAAAGTTTTGAAACTTCATGCTGACGTCATGCGCATGTGTATCACGCGTTCAGTCTATAGGCTCGTAGTGTTTCTGTGCAAAGTGAGGTCGCCACCTACTGGCCTGGCATGAATAACACAGTGTTTTTGGTCGTTTTCACGGATCCGTGAAATTTTGACAATGTTGTCGTCTGCACGCGAAAAACACAAAGGAAAAACGTTTCAGTTTTTGCTACATCGTTGTCGTGTAAACGTACCCTTTGTTCCGGTTCATTTAGTCAGTTGAGGTTAGCAGAGCTAATGTCTCTTTAAACCAGAAAAGCTTTTGTTTTAGCTTTGTCATCATGTGCCTGATATTGCTTGTAATAAGTCGTAGTGAAATTAATATACCACAAGCTTTCATGTTCGTCTAATTGAAAAAAAAAAAAAAAAAAAAACCCTTGATGTGTGAAATACACAAAACTTTGTCAAATCAGCTGTCGGCAGACTCTCCAGTGGAAGCTTGTGCAAACACTTCTGAGCGCTATCAGGACAGAACATGGCAACTTCAGCACTAAGCTGCCAGAAAATATATTCCTGCAGGCCATATCCGGCAATTTAACACCATGAAAGGAGAGACATACAGTAATGCATGTCAGTTTCACCCAGACATGTGAAATAATATAAAGGAAAGACATTAAATAACACGAGGGAGTCTAGTATTAGCTGCTGGTGGGACATGGAAAGAGTGTCTGCTGCTTCAGTGAAGTGTTACCGTCAATCCGAGAGGTTGGATTTCAGATTCGCTGTCCTTATGGGACGATTGACTGTTGGGTGTGTCACTTTAAAGGCTAAACACTGACTAACCCGAAGTCTTGCTCATGCCTTTTGTTTTGATTACAACACAAAAAAATTGGTGTAGAATTTACTTTGAAACAATTTTTATTTGGAAATTTGCCAAATAATTACAAAGAAATTGCAAGTAAACATGATTTTTTTAATACTGCAATGGTATTTCCTTGTTAAAATATACTTCAGTAATATAACTTTGTATAATCATTCCCCCATAATGAATCTTATGCTGTTCCAAACCTATATGTCTTTCATGGAACCAAAAATATAATTAATAAAGTTTCTGAACTGCGTTGTTTCTATATGACAAAATATAAAGCAGTCAATAGGACTCATATTCAAAGTCTTCTGAAATCATACTTTGTAGGATAAACAGACCAAAATTCAAGTGATTATTAACAGATAATCATAAGAAAATCATATGGGTTTTGAGTGGTATGAATTTTTAACTGTTCCTTTAAAGGAGGCTCAGGTACTATTTTTTATATATATTAGTATGTAATATTAAATGAACATAAATATTATAGATTATAATTTAAAAGGAATCCCCAAATAATATTAATAATATTATTTCACCACACAAGAAGCAAACAGCTGATCCTCGACAGAAGCATTGCCAAAACGCTGTAATTGTTGCTGCTAGACTAAGTTTACTCTGATAAATTACTCATCTAATTGAAATAATGGTATTTGCCAAAGCTTGTAATTAGTTGCAAATAATTAACCATGTGTGTGATTGAAGTGCCTTGATAGCAGTTAAGCAGTGCTAATCAAATAATCCAGGGCGCCACAAATTGGACCAGTAGAAACGTCTTCATGAACACAGCGAGCGATTTGTCTTAGCTGAAGATGTTATGAATGCTGAGATGTTTTTTGGCTTGAAGAACTTGAGAAGTATCGCGCGGGCAACTATCTTCTAAGCCAACATCCTCAATGAAATGCTGCAAAGTTGTGTGGAAACTGGATTCCAGCACGCTAAACGTGTTGCTAAGCTAACAACACAACACAACACTCAAAAAAGCATAAAAATGAATAGCACACACATACTGGGTAAAACTGCCAACTCACTCAAATACACCCTCGTAAAAGACGCTGCCTGCTAGTTCGATGGTAACACTGAGCTAGTCTTTAACACATCAAAAAGCAAACTTTATCTAACCCTGGTTTTACAGTAGCCAGTGTTTATGGCGATTATGTGAGTAAATGGCACAGACAAACGCAGAATGGCGTGTATATAAAGGGTTTATAAAGGACCCCGCCGTCACCCTTAGTTAGCTTTTAATGCTAGCCCATAAACTATCCTCTTGGGAGAGGTGTGAGGCCGTAAGCAGTTGTCTTAATTGGATGTGAAGAGAAACATGGGTCCTTACAAGGTTATTCACACAGTCATCTACAAATGACCCCTTTGAGACTTGGGTTAAGCCTCCCTGCCACTCATAAAGGCCAATCACGTGAGGAATTTCCTGTCTGAGTTCACTTTAACAGCTGGGAATAAAAGCCGGGGGACTCGTGAAAGAAAGCCCAGCGGGGAAGGGTTTATTATTATTTTTTAAGCTGATCTAAACACCTGCAGTCCTTTGCCGACCATCTACCCCAGTGGACACTATTACTTTCAATGCAGCGCAATTTGTCGACAAACTTTTAAACGAGTCGTCGGCCTTGTTAGGAAACCCCTACGGAACGGTGACATCATAATGTGGAAGTGTGTGCATTGTGTTCCCGGACGCATAATATGGCCGTGCCCCTCCCCCGTTTGCTTGAAATCTCCTCCTCGCGGTAATCCTGGGGAAACTGGCAAGAATCCCGCGAGCCGCAGGTAACAGAGAATTTGAAGCAGTTCCTTGTTTTTCCCTGTCAAGATAAGTATATATGATCACAAACAACTTTAGACTGAAAGCTTGTTTTCTTGTTTCAGTGCAACCACAGCATTTTTGTTCACTTGGAACATTTGGGAAGGGGAACATTTGGGAATGGGAGTGTGTAATGTTGCAACCTGGATTCGAACCACCACAGCTCAAAGTGGAGCGACAGAACACAAAGTGTTTATACAGGGGTTGTATGGCCTCGGAAAACTTTTATTTTTATTTTGTTTTACATGGTCTTTTCTTTTAAAGTCCCCCTGTGGTGAAAATCAAGTTTTTAATGTTGTTTATATGTCTATGTGGTGTTATTAATGTGCTTTAAGACAAACCATGTGTAAGTTCATAAGTCGACAGCATTGCTGAGTATTTCCTCCTTAAAACTGCAGTGAACCAAAGACAGTCTCAAAAACACGCTTTGAAATCGCTGGTGTTTCTGACGTCACAAACTACCTTGTAACCAATCAGATCAACGTGTGATCGTCAACCAGTGGATCTCTGAGCTGAGTGAGTGAGTGGAGGCGGGGCTCATTTGCATATTCATAGAAACGCGCATACTAAATGAGGCAAGCGTGTCGAGTTACATTCAAGATATTTTAAGGCATGAATAATATTTTTTTCAAGGAAAAAACATTTAAATATGTCAATTTGGTGATCAAAGATGAGTTTTAAGGATGTTGAAGAGTTGAGTCGAAGCCCAACTCACGTAGTTACCAAAACAATGTTCCTCCAAGAGTAGCTTGCAGTTTTACGCCTCAGCCTGTAGAAGGCCAAATCTTAAGGATACTGCAACTTTACTAAAAAAAAAATTAAAAGTTTGAAAAACTAAGTACTAAGTAACCAAGTAGTGAATTCTTGCATCAGACATCCTTCACCTGTTTAAATAAACAGAACAAGTGGAAGTAGTCAGAAGTGATGTGTCCCGTTTCCCTGAACCACAACTCCCTCATTGCTATGCACCGCACGATCATCCCGGCGTATGTTGATCCACAGGACTTGAGAGAAGGAAAGCTCTGGGTGGAGGGGTGGGGGTGGGGGGGTCTCTCCATTCATTCCAGCCTCTCATTTACATTGTAACAGCTCTGGCTATTTCCCTCACTACCCCCAAATATTAATGCACTCTCCTCTCCTGCTAACACCCTCCACCAAATCTCAAACCTCCAGCAGTTTCTAGAGGAAAGCTCTTATTTCTTAAGTCTGCACTCCAGACCTCCTCTCCAACCCCCTCTTTTCCAACATTCAGCCTCTTTGATGTCTTATTTTCTCGTCTCTCACCCCCTTTCTCTCTCATCTGAGAGCCTTGAAAGACTCGCTATGGAAAAAAAAAAAAACCAGAGAAAACCTCCTTGTTTTAGATGCGAGGTGAAAACGGTCCGGTAACAAGCAGGTGCACTGGGCCCTAAGCAGCTGTTTTTGGTACTCAAGACAAGGTGTCCCGGCTCTCCTTAAGCACTTCTTATAATCCTCTCGTGCAATTCACACTGTAATTGCTGAGATGCACGCTCCCCCCCCCCCCCCCAGTTCTCCAATGCCCACGTCCGCTGTAAACATGGGCAACTGCGTTAATGAGACGCATGAAGCTAGACGGACTGCATCAGGCAGCCCATTGTTCCCGTTCTGCGAATGACTGTGCGCGTCGTCTGAAAGCGGCCAGTGCTTGACTGTGTATGTACATGTCTTTTTCCCATCAAATCCAAGGACGTTTGGGCTTGAATTCTATGAGTTCCACATTGCATGGTCAACAGCTCAAGTCTGGCACGTAGGCCGTCGCCTGCTAGTTCTGTCGGGCACAATAGCGCTCTTCCCTCCAAGGCCTCGGCTGATAAACTGATGACTAAACGAAGGGGGGGGGGGGGATGTGTCTGTCGCTCACCGTCTGCGTGAACGCTTTATCTCCCCAACGAGGTCTCTCGCGGGCTCTAAAAGACATATTCTTGCAGAGAAATGTCTAGGATGAGGGCTGCTTGTCACATACAGACATTTTTGAGCAATTTTTTAAAGGTGATGTGTGTAATATTTTGGATGTTCAAATATTTTTCCTATCCCAGCTTAATATGTGACCAATATAATAGGTTGATTTCTTAGAAAATTGCAAACACGGTCTCTGTGGCTTCCTGACTAGACTGACACAGCAACCTTGACTGTCTGCTTGATCTGGTGTGAGAGTGTTACGGCACTTGTGCAATTGAATTTAGTGACAGTTTATCTTCCAACCATTGTTTAATTTTGATATATTGGTTTGCAAGTAGCTTAGGAACAATGAATAATAGCTTAGGTTTTTCAGTAAAGTGCAGTGAATTTTAGGTAGCAATTATTGTTGCACAGTCTCAAATTTGGTGTTTTTTGGAGGCGTACGTGAATACCGAATACCTCAGTCCAGTTTATTTATCCCACAATTCCTCTGCTGATTCCCAAAAGCTATGGGTTACTTGCCATCGTCTTGAATGCCTTTTGGATTAAGCGCTGTCCCTCCCAAAACTGAAGGAATGCAGATGCGAAGGGCCAACGGATTTAAGGTCCCCAGCGCTAAACTAAATTCTTGCACCCCGCTCAGGGTCCCGTTGCCCCTTCCAAAAGCCCCCAGGGATGACACAGCTCATTGATGCATCTCTCATTAGCATTTTACCAGCTCGCTTCACTAATTTCAGAGGCAATCCGTCATGAGAAAAACGGAAGAATGTGCTCTATTTGCATGATGCCGTGCCAGAACGCCACTTCTTTTCTGCCTCTCTCTCGCGCGGTCATTTGGTAACATGCCCAAGACTGCTCTGCTTTCCCAGGGAAAATCTTAGAAATCATATGAACAAGACTTCATTTTGTGCAAGAGGAGAGAAATTGTTGGGAATAAACAAAGGCTTATATTCAGCTGATACAAGTTTTATTCTCGATTTACACACTCAAAGCAAAGGTACAGAAATATTATAACCAGAGCTGTCAATCGATTGAAAAATAACTCATTAATCACACATTTTTCTGTAAATAATCATTATTCTAACATTAAATCTGTAATATATTTTTTTATGTTGTAATACATAATTTCACATTGAATCTCCATATTCATTTAGAAACAACATAAAGACAGTATTTTTTGTTTAATTATCAGTCTTTTTACTAATGCTACTGATGTCTCTATTAAACTGAGTAATTATAACCATTCAACATTACAGTGTATAAAGTTTATAAACTTTTAATAGGCTTTAAAAATATCACAACTTTCAGTGAATTTAAAACAATATTAACATAAACCCTTTATAATCAAATCAAAGTCACAGAGTTATTGTTTTCATTGTTTTTGACCCATGTAACCTTGTATTTTAATAAGGTCATGATGCCAACTTTTTACACACCAGTTCAAAATTCTTGATTCCCATTTTTATACCACAACAAAAAACTACTAGTCTAACTAAAATAAAGTTCAAACATGTTTAAAGACAAGTAAACAGTAAAAATAACAAAAATTACAAGCAATAGTACAAATAAATACAATTGAACAATGAAACTAATGAAATAAACAGTGAGTTAAGATTCTCAGGTAGGTCTAACAGTAGTTTTCAGGGACAGAAATTGAAACAAAAAAACAAAATTTTGACATTTGCATGTGTTTTTGTCCATTCAAGTGCAATAAGACACAAAAGAGAACTCAAGTCGGTTCTGATGAGAGGAATCATGATAGCATGGATCATATTCTGTAACGCTAGTCAATGGATGCTGCGTTAATTGCGTTAAACAGGAAATATTAATCACAGAAATTAATCAGTTTGTATTAACACTATTCATATAATAATTATTAATATATTGATTAATATTTTATTTATGGCAGCCCTAATTATCATATATTGTTATGATATATTTTAAAGGACAATGATTAGGATATACTGTATACACAAACAATAATTAGATGTTTGGTAAGACAAGCATCACTTTTACTGTTGTTCATGTTCAGGGTTAGGGATCTGAACAAACCCCACCTCTACATATTAAACTTCGGCAGGTAACTTTGCAGACATGGATGAAACCTCAAATCTTCTTTGTCTTGTTAAAGAGAGGTGGTGTTACTAAAAACATGGACCGGATCCATATCTAGAGACTTGGGGTTGGGTCTCACCCAGCAAACCACCCACAACCTCCTAGCAATGCCTTTGCGATACGTTTTTAAATGTTACATAGAAAAATATATAATTCTTAGATTCAGGGGCATGAGATCATTGCTCATGACTGAAAAGGTCATTTTTACACAAATAAGATGACATCCTATAAACTGGTTCCAAAAAACACAGGCAAATCTTCTAGTTCAGACAGACAGTTGTGCCAGTGTATTGAATATTAAAATGCTCATTGTACAGAGTAATTTTGAATTCTGACAACTTTAAGGTAATAGAAACTAAAGTCCAAAAAGTTTATACTTTTATACTTCAAACTTCCCTACTGGTGCATCTTTTTGATTCCCATCTGAAGATTTGGCGCCAAGATTGTGATTTCCTCTTAATACTCCGTTCATTATTATGGGAATTATCATCACGCTTTGAGCTGAACAAGAACTGGAGCTTTATGATTTGTTCTTCCAAATGGCGGGTTGTAGATGAGAGCTTCTGAGAGTGCTGTCTCATTAATTACTGGTAATTAATTTTACCTTTGCCAGAGGCTGGAAGCCCATCCTTCCCGATCCCTCTAGCACTCACCACACAGCCTGTTGTTTAACCTTCCGTCTAATCCGGCTCATCTTGAGCTGATGGGAACCACTTTTATCCCACCTCTTCTGGAGGTAAGAAGGAACAATCTTCTTATTCATGAGCATCACACACACACACAACACACATAGACACACACAGAGGGACAGTAAAAAAAAACCCCAGCCCTGATTAATGGCAGCTAATTAGCAATGTTAATGACCAGGTGTCCGTAAGCCGGCCAGATTCTCCCAGCATGGAGGGGCTCCTCATTGAGAGCCCCGCAAATCCATTCCCAGTGACCCCTTC
Source organism: Squalius cephalus (assembly GCF_949319135.1). NCBI lineage: Eukaryota > Metazoa > Chordata > Actinopteri > Cypriniformes > Leuciscidae > Squalius > Squalius cephalus. Next base: position 6,717,827 of record NC_137134.1, read on the forward strand.
CCCTCAGCTGGCAGCTCCCGACGCTCCGATCTCTCTCATTACCCCAGAGAGAGGCTCAGAGGGAGGCCGGTCCTGAGAGACGGCCCTGTTCCCATTTCCAGCCAGGCTTGTATTAATTAAGGTCAGGATTGGCCAAGACTGTGGGGTCCTCTCCGGGAGCGCCGGGAAGGATGGCATGGATGAGCGGAGAAGAGGAGGAGTTGTTAACCGTTTCAGACGTCAAACACTCGCTAATCTGTCATGACTGTCTTGAACAGAAGTTAGCAATCACACACCGAAGGCTTACTTCACACAAAAGCCAACTCTGCTTTTGTAAGACGTCGCTTTTTAGAGTTGCGCGGTATTGACAAAGACTTCAAAAACAGAAAAGCAATTAAAAGTTGTAATAATGCAGTGGAAATGAATTGTCCACTAACATCTGGATGTTCGCAAAGAGACACAATGTTCTAGCCACAAGCCCTTGCTAATCGGCTGGCGTAATTGCATGCATTGAGGAGTTGAGGAGCTACGGTACTCAAGGCTACCGGGTAATTAAGGAGGCATTTTCTCGCCAAGCCTTAGCATCCTGGTTATGTTCTTCTTCATTACCTTTTATGCTAAAACCTTGATTCATAAGAGGCAGGAAACCTTGTTGCAATTAGCAACGGGATATAGCTGGAACACTTGAGGTATGGGAAAGTATTCCAGCGTGGGAGGGTTGACATTGAGAAGAGGCTGTTTTGATTGGAAGTTTTTGTGTGGCGATATGAACAAAAACTCGCCGATTACGCCATTTTCAAAAGTTTCGCAGTTTGAAATTCATCAGGTAATGGAATTATAAAAATGTTAAATTGGCTTGTGCAACATTAAAATCAATACAAGATTGGTTGCCTTCATGAAGGTGTTGTGGTTAAATAAGGCGAGATCCGCCAGCGTTGAATGCAGGGGGGGAATAAGCAGTGAAACTACAGCCCCAGCCCCACACACGCAGGTTGGATTTCGTGATAACTCGTGGCAGGGCTGAGACGGTTAGGTTAATTCTAGTCCATTCTCGGGCAGGGGAGTGGGAAAGCTGCATTTATCACACACTGTGCCACCGAGCTCTGGTTCCCACACACTCTGGTTACATCATTACGGGGTTTGCGAGCTGGCCGTCCAATGGTGCTCTGGGGCGCCGGTCAGCTGACCTGGGTATGAAAACATGGCGGAAACTCTATCCCGGCTATGGGGTTTCAGCCCAAACCCACTGATAGCTGCCTTCTCTCTCTCTGCACTGCAATTTTCAGATTCTGTTTCACCTTTGCTTTCATGCTAAGCTGTCGGTTTCCCAAAGCCTGATGAGTGTGTCTGTGTGCGAGCGGAGCTGGACTGGGCTTTGTACCCAGGTGCTGTGGCGGAGCACCACCTAGCTGACATTACAACAGCCTTTCTAGAGTCTCAATGACACCCCTTTACAATCACGTTTCCCTTTGGGTGCAATCACTCACCTCTCTCCCAGTTTAAAAGCTGCCTGGTTAAGTTCAGGAGAGCCTGAGAACTTGTATGCGTGACAATAGCAATATCAATAACTTGTAATGCATGTAAACTTAACGAGTATGTGCCTTTCATGAACCATGGAAAAGGATTTTGCTTGTGTTTTGAGTATCTTTTTTGGATTTATTTTTGTTGTTATATCCTAGTTTCATCACTAGGGGGAGCCAAGAAACAAAATCAGCAATTTCCCTCCATAAACACACACTACCTCCAGACCTGACAAAAGTACTGCGCATACATACATGCACTATCACTGTTGATCATAATCAATATAGTTTTCATCCAAAACTCGGGCATTTAACCTGCACTGTTTGTGCTACGTCTATGGATGATATAAAATCATGCAGATTAGTCGAGGTGTGATCAGAAGTACAATTTGCACTTAGCAGAGGAAAAACAGGTGACAAATAGACTATAGGCTTAAATTATAAAGGGGTCCAACACATATTTATTGATCAGAATATCATCGGTGGGCTCTTTTGAATTGGCCTGTAAGCAACCACTCTCTAGCAATCACACAGAACACTCTTACAAAGCCTAGCAATGCACTACAACCAACCAGGACACCCTGTCAACCACTTAAAAGACCCTCACAGTCGTCTAAACAACTATAACAATGCCCTAGCAACCACAAGAACACCTTAGCAACTGCACAGCAACCACCAAAAACATCCAGAGCACTGCGGTAGTTTTGCATGCGAAGAACTAACAAACAAGTAAATAAATATCCAGGTACATTTTTTATAAAGAAAATTCCAGTCACACTTTAGTCTAATTCTCACTATTAACTATGACTTTTGCCTCAATAAACTCCTAATTACATATTAGTTCCATATTAGTAGAATATGATCATGCAGAATAATACTAATAAACAGCCAATATCCCAGTAATATGCATGCTAATAAGCAGCTAGTTAATAGTGAGAATTGGACCCTAAACTAAAGTGTTACCAAAATTTCTTGATTTGTATTACAGTTTTTACAATCAGCTGGTACTGAATCTCAGGTGTTGGGCTGTTTTAATTCTTTTGTATTTAAGTGTGCGCTAAAAGGAAAGAAAAAAAGCAATGTGACAAATTGATTCTCAAACAGCACGGCCTCTGAATAAACAGCGATGCAGCGACGTTCAGTCAGTGTCCAGACGCTGTTATACAAGGACCCTTCTCGGGCCCTTAAGTTCACAAACCACGCACATCCTGAACGCCTTTGACAATGAAAGTACAATATTAATAGGCTCTAATCTTCCCCACTAATAATTCAGTGCTCTGGAGAGTTGACACATGGCATAATCAAAACAGTCTTTATCAAAGGCTAGCCAGGGATTATGCAGCACGTCTCTGAAGCAGATATTAGTCAAAGGTCTGTTGTTGAATTATTATTATTAGCACCCAGACTGCTAGCGACCTGCCCTCTAGATCCACCTGACTCCTGTTTAGGCAAACTGGCCTCCATTTCCAGTGACGATATGCGGGGAAAAGTTGGGCGAAAATCATACTTCGAGTATTAGTACCTAAAATGGTGTATTTGAGATGATTCGGGAAGCGCACAGATCGTGTCTCCCAGTCTAGTGGTAAGAGTGAGTGACAAGCTTTCCTAGTCATTCAGAGTGAAACGTGATCACAGATCTTTACCTTAAACCCTTGGGCAGCAAGTTCCCCTGAACTTGATTGTTAATTCTCATGGCACTTTGACCCAGAGCGAAACCAGATAGGCCTCTGGGTGCAGGGATGGAAGTTCTTCATGTGAAATCATTTGTTTAGTGGGTCACACCAATCTTCTTATCTGCACCGGGCTAAATAATGCATGCGCCGCTGCTTTGATAACATTAACATCATATTTGTCTTCTCACCTGGTAAGACCAAACTGATCAGATGCATTTTTATACAGTTTGGTAGTCGCACACTTTGGTGATTATGGTATTATGCATTGGATGATCGCAAACCTTGATCTCTGCTCCTATAGTAAATGTTTGATTCGCTCTGAACAAGAGAAAGCCAAGACATACAGATCAGACTAACATGTAGACCCTTAATTAACCATGTAAAGAGAGGACAAACTCCACCTGAGCAGGCCAGACAAGGCCCTTGGCAACAAACCCCACATGGAATTACTACTCTTGTTGGCAATTACACCACCTTGAGTAATCTGAACTCTTGTAAGCACAACCCCAAGTTAAACATCCCTCTCTGCATGCCCACGCTTCGACCTCTAGCTCGTAGTGTACATCCGATTACTGTCTGCTGTGGCAGAGACTGCCGTACCAGGCGCCCAAGGTTAACAGCTTCTTCAGTTGCACCTATACCATCGATTTTAATACCATCCAAACATTCGCTAATGGAAATAGTTTCGCCAAGGTTTGTCGATTGTTCTTCCACAGTTTTCCACTTCGCTCGCCTGCTAGCGCCGCTCACCTCGAAAATCTCATCTGATCAAGGTTTTCTTTTCTTTCTGAGCTCGTTCAGCCGTTTAATTCAGTGCAAGCCTTGTTTGTTCATCTTCTCCTGAATTAATAGCATGTTTATCGTGGAAGTGTTGGTCTACTTGGCCAGTCGCTTTTCCATGAGGTCTAAATTAGCTACTTTTACGTCTTTCTGTAGAGACTGATGACTTAAAGCTACAACCTTCATGAAGTGCCGTGAAACGTGCAGCGTTATTTAATGCGTTGATGTAATTTCCACTGAAACAGGATACAATTTATAATGTAGGGGGCGGAGCTTCAGATTCTAGAGAGCATTTGATTGGACAGAAGATCTGATGTGCAGTGATGTCATCAAAATCCCTAATCAATATTGGAGGAATGAGAGACTGTAAGTTTTGAATGCTTGTATCTTCTAAATGTGAATTGTGTCATTGTTTTGGAGGACACTATCTTACAGATAACAGTAAGGCTAACATATTCATACTAAAAGCCAACAAACTTACATTTTTATTTCATTGGGACTTAATTACGATCTCTCTGGTCAATATGGACACCTCGTTCAGTTCTTATACCTTTTATTATTTCACTTAAACAGAACTCGAAATGGTGTTTCAGGACACAACCAGATCAACGTGGATACTCTCAAATTAGACGTGATTTTGAACTTTTCCACTGCTCAGATGAATATAGTCACAGCATTTGACTTTTTTGATCATGATTTCCATCTTCTCCCGCTGGATCTTAGGGAAACCTTTCCTTGTCCCTCTGATCCGACTCAAAAACAAGATGTGTTCTGTACATTTCCCGTTCACTTTTCTATAGGGATTTCTTTAATGAGCGATTGAACTAGACATATACTAGGCAATGATAAAAGAAACTGCAGCCCTATATCAAATAATATACAATTACTAATTAAGCATATTATTAGTATCATATTTATTAGTATTATTACTTTTGTTGTCATTACAATCATTTTTATAATCAAAGTTACATTAATTATTGTTGTTGTATATAATAAAATAATATAATCTAAAAATAGTAATTGGCAACAACAATAACAACAGCAACACTATAACTACTAATAATAACTGCACTGCTAAATTGCTAAATCTAAATCAGAAATATAAATATCCGAGCTGTTTCATAGTGAAGGGCAGGAATGTCAAACACACCTGTGTGTGTTTTTCAAGTGATCTGGCAGAGGTTGATTAGCTTGTTCAGGTGTGTGTGATTAGAGCTAAACTCTGCAGAGATGTGGTTCCCGGGAGCAAAGCTTGTCACACTTTCGCTGCATCCGAAATCACACACTTCCCTACTATATACATGTAGCAGGCGAAAAACTGTGTGTGATAAAAGAAGTATGTCTGAATTCACAGGGCTCATTAAAGAGTAGGCAAAAAGTCCACGGATTACCTACTACTACCAGTGAGATTCTGAAGTGTGGATATGATGGACACTTTACTGTCCCATGAGGCCACGGGAGAGGATTTATGACTGACAGTGAAGCAACGCAACTGATGCTGGTAGGTCACATGATAATGACAACATGGTGAATGTAGTAAGATTACATTCATACTACACACATTCATATTATATAGAACATACTTTTTTAGCTGTTGTGAGGTCTACTCAAGAGAGTATGTGCAGCCCATGTGTAAATGTTGTGAAACGAATCAGCTTGTGGCTTACCAGCCAGAACCCTTCACCTACATCCATATTTGCGATGGGGTTTCAATTAGCTCTTGTCGTGTAAGTGTATCTTCGCCAATTTTCAACCTGCGTTGTATTATTACAATATCAGTAGTATATGTAAATGAACAATGCTGACTCATTCTCTGTTTATTTGTCAGCAAAAATCTATTAACAGCTCCAGGGCTTTTGTGAAAACTAGATTATTCTTCCACATTTTTTGTATCCCGCGGGGGTTTAACGCTGAAAATTGAATCGCACTTTTTCTACTCTTTAAACAGCTTTATGGTAAAAAAAAAAACCTGAACACTATGGAAACAGTCAGATATATCAGTCAGAACTGAAATTTCTCTCAGTTATCCCCCTCTGTTTGGCCTAAAACACTGTGTTCGTGGTCATTTGAAGTGTTAACTACAAACACCGAGATTTTCCAGATTTCCTGTCGCGGTGTTCTCTCCATATTTAGCCGCTGCCTACACCACGCTGGATCTTTCACTGGGAACTGAAAGTAACTCCCACTAAACATTTAATCTTTGAATTCTTGCACCAAGTCCACACCATCATGACTAAACGTTTGCTAAGAAGTATTTCTTACTAAAGCAAGGTGGTTTTTGACTCTGGTAAGCGTATTCATAGCAGACTGGTGGGAGTGGCCTTGGACGGCAACATGCCCAGTGCATTATGGGTGTTGAAGTTTTCCTAAAATTTAGGAAAGGGAAGACAACTGCCTTTTTCCCTCTGTTTTCTCTAGTCAGGTAGCACTGATACATCTTTTTTTTCACCTTTCTACTGCAAATGTAATCAGTCCTACTCGAGTGGGATTCATGAACTTATACTTAGGTTTCAAATCAGTTTTGTCACTTAAAATTGTGACTCACCGGCGATTTGTTGAAATATTAGTAAATCCCTTAACAGCTTCTTAACCACAAACCTGCACCTACAACCTTATTTGCAAACAGTCATTGTGGTTTTGCAATGCTATCTCATGACCAATTCGTACGAATTCGTACGAGTGATAAAAAGGTGGCTAATTCGTATGAATTCGTACGACCTCACTCGAATTTGTACGATTTGTCTAAACCCACGTGATGGGTAGGTTTAGGGGCGGGGTCAGGGGTAGGTCATTCATATGAATTCATACGAATTGGGCAATTCGTAAAATATGTACGATTTAGCAAAAATCTTACTAATTCGTACGAGTGAGGTCGTATGAATTCGTACGAATTAGCCACCTCGTAGAATTCGTATGAATTGCCGTGAGATCAGGTTGGGTTTTGAGACGATTTTGCCACTTAAAATTGCGACTCGCCTGTGATTCGTTTAAAAATAATGTGAAATTAATTCCATTGGCTTACTCCAAAGTCCCTTTAAAGTCATTTCCCTCGGCGGCCATCTTTGAAACGCCTCTCGGTCATGCAAGTGCAGCTCCTATCTTTTTGAATGGGGAAACATTAGCCAAGCTTACGATTAAATTTCATATTTGAATTTACCAATGAAATCTGACAACAGCTGTCTCCTTAATTTCGTTTCTAAACACTCGAATCATGGCAGAAAACTAAAATGTTCAGGCTGGATCAAGCTAATGCGCAGTGGACGTCTTCTAAATAAGAGCCAATCGGCGATTGGTAAAGTCATGACTTTACCAATCGCCGATTGGCTCTTATTTAGAAGGCGGGACTTACTGCACCATATTGAGCGTTGCACTTTTCCCCATTCAAAACAATAAGAGTGACGCATCTTGCGTAACTCTATAGTCTTTGCTTTCTCTCAGTAATCTCTACTGACTTCTCTGACAGGGCGATCACTCTTCAGCATTACGAGTAGTGTAGTCAAGAAATGGGCTTTTTACTTTAGATACCCAACTGTTGCACTCTATTACACCACTGTTTGTTTAACGAACCTACGCACATGTTTTAGTAGATGTCTTGTTAGAATAATGCATGTTGGTGAACTAAGAAAGTATACCAACAGATCAAATGTGACACATTTAGGCAATCCATTTCCCCTTTTTTTCCCCCGTTTTAAGCAGCTGGTTTCAAGAAGTGCTGGGCTAAGACTGTCACAGCTACCAAACACCTGCAATCACACGGCTTGTAATTGCACATCGCTTAAGCCAAACTTGACGGCAGTGCTTTTTTGTCATTCGGACAGGAGAAACGGAGTTTGATTAATTTGCGGCGCCACTTCAGTAGCCAGGCTGCGATAATGGCAGCAAACTTTTTTGCGTATATTCTGCTAAGTACTCGCGGATGAATTTATTAATATTCGCTCTCGCCTGGCTGCCGTGACTTTTAAGGAGAGGTTAGACTGTGCAATCAAATTAGTTTTATGTGCGGCGCATTAATCCCACCACGACCAAGGAAGCACTGCTTTCTGACAAGCTCCTTTCTGAAAAGTTGACACCAACAAGGAATTTTGAATTCTGTCCAATTGAGATAAGGCCATGTAGACACGCCGGTTGAAATTTGAATTGCTGTACCTGCCAAAAGCGTGGGATATTTAGGAGATTTTAGGGACTGGAGGGAGGGCCGTACTTACAAGCGCGAGTCAATGAACGTACACGTGTCACGCCAAATCCAATTCAGCAAAACAAAGCCGAAGTGGGGAACAAGCGAACAGGCTGGCAAACTAAAGTGACATAAGCTGAAATCTACGACAGCCGCTTAGTAAACACTTTAAAAAAAGAAAAAGCACGACTTCAGAGGAGTGTGGGATTATAAAAAGGCTCTTAATTCGGACCTTCACGATCAAAAGCTCATCTGTTTTTGATGCGCCTCGCTCTCTGTCTGTCCTTCTCCTCGGGGGCAACAGGCATGAAAAATTGTTACCTGTCTCATTTACCTGATCACATGGCCTGATAATGTGACAACGGGAAAGAAAAACAACTCCCTCTGGATTTGAAGAGGCACAACGGCTGCTTTCTGACTTTAGTCCTGGAGCATCGTGTGTTTTTCTCTCGTTTATCTGTCCGATCGCCTCGCAGAAGGAAAACATTTGTCGTTCCTATGAAAAAATAAGCTAATCTCCAACATCTATCTGTTCCTGCGGTGTTTAGTGCAGGTCAGACAAAAACAAAAACAGTGCAGCTAAGTTGGAGCTTTGGTAATAAAGCTTTCCTATATAAGCGAATGGTTTCAGATGCAGGGTTAGAAGTGATCGACTGAATCCGGACGCTGGTTAATGCAGTGGAAAGGACGGCAGTATTTTGGCGCTTGTTGGATATTGAAGCGTGCCCTGGGGTGCATATCGTTCTGTTGGTCTCTTTTACCTGTATATCCTCCATCAATTATTCACCACACCATCTGCATGCAAGCAGAAACTCTTTCAAGAGAAGAAACGCATCAATAATTCAACATAAACAGTCTGTGACAAACATTTTTCTGATGTGACATGATATATTTCGGGGCCGTTATTGTTTCCTCAACACTTAACAATACAGTTTCATTCAGCTATTAACATGAACAATAATTCTACAGCATTAATCATACTTTATTAATCTTAGTCAATGTTCATTTCAATGCATTTTAAAAATGAAAAGTTGTATTTGTTAATATTAGGTAATGAACTAACATGAACAAACAATGAACAGCTGTGTATATTACTATTACATTATTATATCAATTATTATTTATCATATTTTGTTCATTGGTATGTTACAAATTAAGTTTTATTGTAAAGTGTTTAGGTGTTACTATCTCCTTAAATATAAGGCTCACAGTCTTTGGAAATGCAAGATGATTTTTTTTACATATGTTTTTAAACACTTCACAATAAGGTTCATTAGTTAACATTAGTTAACTACATTAGTGCATTATTACCTGCACTTATACAGCATTTATTAATCTGTGTTCATGTTAATTTCAACATTTACTGATACTTTATTAAAATCTTGTTAATATTAGTTAATGCACTGTGAACTAACATGAACAAACACTGTATTTTTTATTAAATAACTTTAACAAAGATTAATAAATACTGTAACAAATGTATTGCTCATGGTTAGTTCATGTTAGTTAATACATTAACTAATAATTATATATATATATATACCAATTTTGGAGGCACTATATAATGGATGTGTTACTCTTCATCTACGGGCTGTTTTGAGTCTGTCCCACATCTCTATCCTGATGCTCCATGATTTAGCAGGATTGTGGAGGACAGGGGAGGGAACGGGGCAGGGACTGACAGGATGATTGAATATAATGCCAGTTCTGCTCTTCTCTTGAAAGACCATCTTTTAGGTATCAGATACCTAAAGTTGAGCTTTCTGGTCAACCAGACACCTCCCCTGGGATCCTCGTGGGCTGAGGGCTACCTCTACCTCGCTGGCGGAGATAGTCACCTGAACCAGGATCAAAGCGCTACACACACACACACACACACACACACACACACACACACACACACACACACACACACGCAGTATAGGGAGGTGTGGTGAGGCCCATGGGAGACCGAGAGCTCAGAGCTCAAGGATCGACTCGCTGCTAACAAGGGGCTTATATGAAAGAGAGGTGACGATCAACACACATCCCACCCCGAAAAAAAGCATGGGTGAATCTCACGAGGACATCTCCAGCTCTCATTTCAGCCCCATTACAAAAAATAAATAATAAAAAAATCATTATGAATTAAAATCATACATCATTTTAAATGTTTTTGAAATAAGTCTCTTATGTTCACATGTTTTATGGGGACTTTCCATAGACATAATGGTACTGTACATTGTGTCCCCTAAACACACATCACAGGAAAACTTCTGCATTTATACATTTTCAAAAAACATAATTTAGTTAGATTTATTAGCTTGTTTCCTCATGGGGTCCAAAACATGTCCCCACAAGGTTAAAGATGACTGGTATTACTATCTGTGTGGGGACATTTGGTCCTCACAACGCAGGGTTTGCCAGGACCACCAAGGTTGCGTTTATTTAAATCAAAACTTCAATATTGTGAAATATTAATACAATTTAAAACAGCTGTTTTCTATGTGAGTATATAGTAAAGTGTAATTTATTCCTGTGATCAAAGCTGAATTTGCAGCACATTACTCCAGTCTTCAGTGTCACATGATCCTTCACAAATCATTTGCTTATTTGGTGCTCAAACACTAATAATGGTTATTATTATTATCAATGTTGAAAACATTTTTTTTTTTTTTTGCTGCTTAATATTTTTGTGTAAACCGTGATAATAATAATAAAAAAAAAAAATCAGTATGTTTTGATGAATACAAAGTTAAAAAGAACATAATTTAGTTTGAAATAGAAATTTTGCAACATTATAAATGTCTTTACTGTCACCTTTAATATGTATAATATAGTATTGTTTCGGTAACACTTTGCAATAAGGTTCATTAGTTAACATTAGTAGTAACATGGACTAAGAATGAACAATACTTCTTCAGCATTTATTAATTTTAGTTAATATTAATTTTAACATTTACTAATACGTCATTAAAATCAAAGGTTGTATTTTTTAACATTAGTTAATGCACTAGAATCAATTGTTGAAAAATGTAACATTTGTTTTTGGGTTGAAATATGATGCATGTCGTTGATGGATTTGGTGAGATTGACCCGGTTCGGATAAAGGGGGGGCGGAGGAACACACACACACACACACACACACACACACACACACACACACACACACACACACACACACACACACACACACACCCTTTTGTGCCTTTAGGGACCGTAGGATCACATTCGGAAACGCTGATCTCAGAAAGGTGTTGGCATCTTTGTGTCTCATTTATGTTAACGATAGGTAACATTTGTCTACGGACGCGCAGGCCATAATGGCCATTCATTTACTCCTGTTTACCCCTTTTGTCCTGTTTAAAGACTTCACGCGTGTGATTTGGCGCAGGCCTTTTGTATGGCTTTGTATGGAGCTCTTCTTGTTTATATACTCATTCCCAATAAAAGCAGCCAAAGAGAAATGTTATAATAACCTATTGAATGGACGTAACAATCTTGTTAGATCAGAACCGTATGAAGAAGAAGCACAGATGTAATGACAGCTTGTTTAGGCCAATTTTCCTTAATTGTGTTGTGAGAAACGGCATCTCAGATCTCAATAGAGGAATAGAGATAGACTTGGCTGTTTCCATAGAGTTCATTGTTGCAGAAATGCAATTTCACAATGCTTAGATTGCACATTTTAAGTAATTAATCTGTACTTTGAAATCTTAATCCTTTATGATGTAAAATAAATACAGTTTAATCTATTTTCATATTTTATGCAAATTCTTTGCGAGTAATATTGCTCTCCATTGTATCTATGAATACTTAATGGCTGTTGCTTTAGAAAGTATTGTTGGCCTGCGGTTACACATACGGTCATTACAAGCACTACGGCTTTCAAATGTATACAGTGTATATTAAATAAATAATCTGAGCTGAAATAAGATATTATAGCGCACACAGACTCTTTACAATCATTTCTGCTGGCAACCCTTTGCAACAGTATCTCGTAAGATCTGATTAATATATTAATTCAGTCAGTTGATTTATTGATTGAAAGGTATTGTATTTAGTGGTGGTTTATTGGTGGTGTTTGCTATTGTTTAATTTTGCCTTCACATGCGTAATGATCGTAAATATGAATAAATCCGACATAAACGGCCATATTTACAACTGAATAACTTTCTTTATATGGTCACCAATGAATGGGATGCTACATTTTATTCAAAATACTAATTATCTGGCTTTAATAAGATTTTCCCAAAGAAATGAATCTGCCATCCTCCATGATTCTTATTCTTTCTCTCCTACTCGTAATTATGACTTAAGTGGGAAGTAGGATATTTCCGATAGGCTGCATTATCACTTAACCCTAAATATTAAAATGTAGGCATGTAAAAGGCATGTACTACAAACATGAGTTGAGGAGAAACATGGGCTCTTTGGAGCAGTAAACAATTACCTAGTAACCACCCAAATCATCCTTTCAATCATCTAGCAACACCCTAGTAACCACCCAAATCATCCTTTCAACCACCTAGCAACACCCTAGTAACCACCCAAATCCTAGCAACACCCTAGTAACCACCCAAATCATCCTTTCAGCCACCTAGCAACACCCTAGTAACCACCCAAATCCTTGCAACACCCTAGTAACCACCCAAATCATCCTTTCAGCCACCTAGCAACACCCTAGTAACAACCCAAATCATCCTTACAACCACCTAGCAACACCCTAGTAACCACCCAAATCATCCTTACAACCACCTAGCAACACCCTAATCATCCTTACAACCACCTAGCAACACCCTAGTAACCACAAACAACACCCTAGCAACCGCACAGCAATATAAATGAACCTTAATTTATTTTTTACTTGTCTTGGAACAGTTAGCATCCACCTAATCTAGCAAAAACCCGGATTTTCTTTAGTTTGTCTGTCTTGACCTAGTTTCTCAGTTCATTTGATAACTCATTTTGTTCACCTGTTGTCATTTAATTAGCTAATTTCCCTGGTGTATAAAAACTTCCTGTTTGGTTCAGTTCAATGTCGGTCTGACTCGGTCATTGTCAGTGTTAGTTGTGTTTACGCTACCTGCTACCTTTCGAGTATTCGAGTTTCCTATTGAAGGATTATTTTGTTTCAAGTCTCTTTGGTTTCTAAGACGCGTGACAATATATTAGAGTTATCTCTCTATCACTTCAAAATAATAAATCAAGTGAATGATGTACATAAACAAACCCCTCTATAAAAATCTTCAGAATATACATGTAGATAGAAATAAAACTGTAAATTGTGGTGTATTTAAGTGCTACTGAAGTTTTTGAGAAAACGGCCTTTAAAGATGTGTATTGAACTTGAAATCTGCAGACGCAAATAGATAAAGTGTAAAATAAACACTTAAATGTGTATTTTGGTTTTATTTCCACTAGTCTGAAGAGAAAAAAAGACGTCATGAAGGAAAAATACACCTTAATCTAAAAAAAGTGCATGAAAAACAGTGGTTTTGACTGTAAGGTGTCGCCTTAATTCATGTGGAGTTAATCAGATACTGTGATCAGATTCACCCAAGCTCAACATCACACCATTAGTGCTGCCCATGGGACCATCATGTCATACCCTGACCAACATACTTCCAAAACACAGAGTATATTTTACTCGAACAGTCACTAAATGTGCCGAAAAAAAAAAAAAAAAAAAAACACGTCTCCACCTGGAGGACGGATTACTCGTTTTACCTGAATGTAATTCAAGATCCCTCTCGTAGATCTAGGGTCTATCCATTTAATAGGAAGTATTAAATTAGCAGGGCTGACAGGGCAGACAGTGATGGGTGCGAACGGGCTCCCAGAGCGTCCGATGATGCCCGAAAAGTGTGTCAGATACCGGGGGTGATACGGGCCAACCGTATTCATGAGAGCGGGGTCGCATTACTGGGTGGAGCTGCGCCCTGCCCTTAAAAACATGTGAGAACTGAAATCTGGTCCCATCCGCAGGATAAAACACGAGGAGAGAGGGAGTTGGTGAGATAGGACTTAAAAGTGACAAAGGGAATGAAAGGGAGCGATAGAAGGATAAATGGAGGAAGACAGAAAGGGAGAGTAACTACAAACGGTAACTAGGCCCTCCAGCCAAACTCCTCTAACTGGGTCCCTGCAAACCAGCTGTTGCAGTCGTGTAAATACCCAGGAGACCGTGCGTGTGTTTGGCTCAACACGGCCAACGAGCTACACCACCTCCAGATGGGAGACAGAGCCGTGAATCTTGAACAACGCTCAACACATTCAGCCAACAATCACCACATTCACAGTTTAAGGAATGTTCTTGGCTTGACACAAGTCCAATTATATCGATATTTGTGGCATAATGTCGATCGCCACTGAAAATAAATGTAATGCTCGTACAGTATGTGAGCGTGAAATCTGATAGCGTTCTGAATTATCAGCATTGCAGTCTCATCTTTGCCACAAGGGGCACTGTTGTGGACATCTGTGTAAATGTTCTTCTACGATTTTCAGGTTGACTTCAGTTATGGCGGAGCAACTGTTAGCTAGTTACTTAAAGTCACCATGAAATCAAAATGGACAATTCTTTTTTTTTTTTTATGGAATATTGCAGTTTTTTTTTATTATAAAAACTTTATCTGCGGACATCATTGTTTGTTTGTTTTTTAATTCATGTTCCTGGTAATCTTGAATCAGAATAACTTCCCCTCCCTCTTGCAGCAACAGCTCTTTAATTGTATTGACAAAACAAAACAAAGCAAAATAATAATAATAATAATAATAATAATAATAATAATATTAAAAATCTAAGCAAAACAAAACATTAAACAAAAACACATAACAAAAACATAGAAAAACAAAACACAAAACAAAACAAAACATAAAACAAAACCTTCAAAATTTTATACATTTTACACAATCCGTTAAACATGAAAATATTATGTAATCAATCATTTAAGACATTTATCGTTTTATAGAACTTTTTTGGCATAAAGTGGTCTTTAAAATTGAGTCAAAACGTTTTTTTTCTTTCTAAGAGTGCACCTCGAAAAGGACAATTTGGACAACTTCAAAGCTGAATTAACACATTTCTAAGTAGGAATTCCTGTATGTGATTTAAGACTATACATTTCTGCTTTTAAACCTTCTGGAAAACTGACTTACATTTTAAGTGCAATACTATAAATTTGAGAGAAATTATTTTGTTGATATTCAAGTTGAAATTATTTTCTGAGGAAATGGACATTATGCCACAAAACAAGTTCTACTGAACCCAGAACTTAACTAATGTCAAAAGAGCCCACCTCAAAGTATACAGTGTTTGAGATTTTTGACTTCAGTTCCTCCATTATTTTCCCACTGATATTTTGTCTATCTGATTAAAATCACAAGATCTATTAATTAAAGCAACATAATTTGAGGAAACATTAATGTCCATAGCACACATGTTTTTTTAGAGTTTAATACTAATTAAAAAGAAAAATACAATACTAAAATGCAACAAAATTCCGATATTTTTGATGTTAGGAGTTGTGCATTAAAATAAATCTTCAAATATGCAAGTTAGCATTCGACCAAAGCTTAAAAAAAAATAGAAAGGTCTTCAATAATGTTGCTTTGGTTGAAGACACTCATGTCGAAGTAGAAAACTTTATACCTGCCAAGATGTTGATATTAGCCAGGAGGGATAAAAGTGTAATTGGTCCATCTTATTTCCAAGCTGACAGGTCGTGTTTTAAACAGATGAGTGTACAGTTTCATTACATTAACAGCATCAGTGTCTGCTCTTTGAAGCTGTGCCCTGGCACTTAGTAATTTGGTAACAGGTTGGAAGTGGGCTATGGGGTAAAATGAAACTCTGTTGTCTTGGTAACAAGTATCCAAGTCTTATTTTTGAATCAGGCACAGAGCAGAAAGTGAAATATTATGTAAATGTTGGTGTATTTAAGTGCCACTGAAGTGGAGAAAAAAACTTATTTTGAGAAAACGGCCTTTAAAATGTGTATTGAACTTGAATTCTAAAAACTGCAAATAGATAAAGTGTAATAAAATAAACACTTAAATGTGTATTTTGATTTATTTATTTCCACTAGTCTAAAAAATTTATAAAAAGTGCATGTGTTAGACTGTAAGGTGTCGCCTTAATTCATGTTGAGTTAACCAGATAGTTAAGTATGTTTTATCAGACCTAGACTGTCATTTTAACATTGCTTTCTTGTTCATGGCATTTAAAGAGTACATAGAAGATTATGTAAAAAAATAACAAATTCTAGTTTAAAACACACGAGAAACTGGAAATGTAGTTTGTATTCATGTTTAGGTTTCATATGGTTCATAAAACATTTTCAACCCAATTTTAATTTAAGGGGCTATATGTAAGAATTTTTATGTATTAGTCACATTTTATTTACAAAGTGTGAACAGCTTGAAATGAAACTTAAAAACAGAGACATCTCCTGACTTCATAGGTTGAAATGGATCTCCAATCCATTCAATGACACTTGAAATGAATGCTTATACAATGTTCAGGATAATGTCGAAAGAGCTGTTTTCTACTGTAATGTCAGTGTGTCATGGATAGAAAATTAATTAATTTAAACTATGGTCTCAAATATCCAGATTTATATAGTCTATGGTCTCAAATATACTTTATAATCAAACTGTACTTTACATTGCTATGATCAACTTCTTTATACTTTTAAACGAAGAATGGAAAAGAACTTTGGCATGAGTAAATCGGGGCCTTGAATCACGTTCAGTCTCTTGTACATTACGTGTGCACGAGTGCTAGCGCAAGCAGTAAGTTTCTATGTGCGGTTCACTTAACGGCCACCGGTGTCGCTAATAACAAGGATTTCTCAATATGCCCCAATTAATTGCCAAGTGGTGTAACTATCAAGTAAAAGGTCATTGTCACATCCGCCCAGTGCGGATAAGGATATGCCCACCGCAGACCGAGAGACCCAGCTTATTCCCACCAAGGAGTACTTAAACCTGAGCCAGAGCCAGGAGCCACATCCGCCCCAGAGGAGAAGTGCTGGTACTGTCCATTCCTAGTTCGTCGTTGACACCAGTCCTGTCCATCACAGTCTGTTCTTTGTCGCCACCATCCTTGTCCATCACGGAGCCTGCTTCCCAGTCTTCCTCTCCTGCACCCTCCACCGAAGCCAGCCATTCCGTAAGCATCGCCACTGCTGATTCCCTTCAGCCCCTCAGCTCCATCATCAGCCCTGATCCGCCTGGGGGAATTCGGTTCCCAGCACTGCCCTGGAGTGAGGAGTCCAGAGCTCCGCCTCATACTTCAGAGCTCTTAGTTCCATCTAGGCCCGTTGACCAATACCTCCCAGGCTCCTCGCCCGCTCGGCTCCACCTGGGACCGTCATCCCTTCGGCTCCACCTGGCTCCCTCGTCCCACCGGCTCCACCTGGGACCGTCATCCCTTCGGCTCCACCAGGCTCCCTCGTCCCACCGGCTCCACCTGGGACCGTCATCCCTTCAGCTCCACCGGGCTCCCTCGTCCCACCACCTCCACCTTTCGGGCTTTTTGCTGCACTCCATCCCTCCACCCCTACGGCTCCGTCGGGCTCCTCCATCCCTCACACTCCACCGGTGTCCTCACTCACACTGGTGTCATCTCAGTTCCTTTGCCCCCTGGCTCCAGCTCAGCCACTCATCATTGGTACTCTGTCTTGGTCTTCTATCCTTCGGCATCACAGGTCTCCAGGCATCATTGCTGTCAGTTGGACTCAAAGGACCACCGTGGCTCCTCCCTCCATCACTGCCGCCGTGGGTCGCCTCCCCAATGACCGTCTCCTGGGTCGCTCTGGGGTCTTGTCAGCTGTCCGTTCCTCCCTGGATCCTACCACCATCCACTCCTCCATGACTCCTCCCACCGTCAAGTCCTCCATGGTTCCTTCCATCATCTTCTCCATTGCTTCTTCCGCCGTCTGCTCCACCCTGGTTCCTCCCATCTGCCCCCCTATGGGTTTCCAGCTCCTCACCAGTCGCTCGTCTACCTCCTGAACCTCCACCCTTCTTCCCTCGAGCCATCCACCACAGTACGAGTATACCAGGAGGGGGTGTTCTGTCACAATCTTTGTGTTTCGTTTCATTTTCATGGACTTTTAGTTTGTTTCTCTTCAGTTAACTGTTTTCTTTTATCTAGTTTCCCGCCAGTCATTACTTGTCATGGACTTTCATTCAATCATCTCACCTGTTCGTTATTTAGTCATCATCACTGAGAATTTAAGCTCCTCTTTGTTCTCAGTTGAGTTGTCTGGTATTGTCGTGTGTCGTTCCTACAAGCTGTTACGTTGCCGTTTGCCTGCTAATTATCTGTGGATTACCTGAGTTTGTTTTATTTAATAAAGCCTTTTTGTAATTTAAACTCTTTTTGCATCTTCATCATCTGGACTAAACCATGACAGTAATAATATAAGTCCTTTACACCATGGATGTTTATTTACCAGTTAAATCTGAACCAATCTGAACTAATCATGCCATGTTATAAATGGTCAAACTTTGAATTTACAGACAAACATTTTTTTTATTTTCAAATTATTAATAGTATTTTCAAGCAAAATAAGCTTTAAAAAAAGAAGAAAAAAAGTTATAAAAATATTATGCCAAACTACTTAATAATGTTTTAGAATTTTAACCTTTTAATGAGATCCTTTCTTCTCAGGATGTACCTTAACATTTTAGGCTGAATGCAACACACACACACAAATCAAAAACATATTAATCATAGAAGAGTTGTATTCAGGTCACTGTCTTTATGAATGCCATTTTAAATGCAGCTTTGAATAAGTTAATAGACTCAAAAAGAGTGCATGACTTAAATGATCCAATTAATTCTCATATATTACATGTAGAGTAATATAGCACAATATAGTAATTGTTATAAATACTGATTATTAAATGATTGTAATATAAGATATTGCATTGATATGTAACAAAACAATAAAGCAGCGCAATGTTTTCAACATCGATAATAATCAGAAATGTTTCTTGAACAACAAATCATCATATTAGAATGATTTCTGAAGGATCATGTGACACTGAAGCCTGGAGTAATGACTTACTGGAATAATTTACATTTTAAAACATATTCAAATAGAAAACAGTTATTTTGGATTGAAATAATATTTCACAATTCTACTGTTTTTACTGTATTTTGCATCAAATTAATGCAGCCTTGGGGAGCAGAAGAGACTTCTTTCAAAAACATTAAAAAGTCTTAATTATTCCAAGCTTTTGACCAGTAGTGTATCTACAGGTGTTCACTGTAAGTCATTTTCATTGCCTCAAACCAAACTGTCAGCTCTGCTGGAAGAATGTCTTTAACACAACGGTGTGATTTCCTGTGTGGTCATGATGACAGTGACTCGGAGAGATGTTAAAATGTAATCTCACACTCTTTCTAATATCAGCCTTAAATTCACCACATTAAAGCAATGACACATGGCCACATCAGACAAAACTATCGCCCTTTCTATCATCTTCAACATGGAGATAACACCATTTATTTTCAAAAATAATAAAAAGAGTTTTTAATTTGAACAATTTAAACAAGTTTCCATGTTCCCCTTTCAGCTCCCCTGTAATAACATTGCACATTCTGGGGTGTTCAGATCGATTAGGCAAGCCTCAGAGTCAGTGGCCTGATTGGAGAGGGGCATTGTGGGTAATTAGAGATTACTTACCTCTGAGTAGTTTGTATCATGACTGAGGGTCAGGAGCGGGTCAGTGCACATGGCAAACTTAAGGAGGCTGGAGACGAGCGGGTGACGCCGGCCCTGGCCAGTGGAGGAGAGCACAGAGGACTGGAGCCAGAGGGAGTGAGCGAGACTTGTGGTCGGGGCAATGGCGACGGCGGCGGCGTGACACTGCGTGGCAGGACGGCACTCAGGAAAATTAACAAGCAGCTGCAGACACCTTCAGTCACTGACCCGTTTCTGAACCCAAGTCTGCTGACCTTATCTTATTCACTGTCTACATTAGAACAATGCTTTCTGTTAGAGCTTTTTTTTTTTTTTTTTTTATAATTAATATATTTAGCAGATTATATTTGCATGGACTGTAGAAAGTTCAAATTTGCAGGTGTTAAGAAGTCATTGTTACCTGATATGACAGTGTAAATTTATCCATATATTCATTCAAAACTTTTCATGTTTTATTCAGTCATGTTAAGTAAAAATGTAAATGTTTACATAAAGCACATTTTCAGGCTGCATGACAAAACATTTTTTTACAATTATCAGAGAAATATACCTCATAACGACAAATTGGAGCCTTTAACGATAAAAATACATAACAACCTATTGTAACGATCTAAGCGCATGGTCTAAAGCGCACTTGGGCTAAGTGCAAGTGCACTTAGAGCGTGTCCGAATCCACTTTTGCTAGTTTAACGATAGGGAAAATGGTCGGCGCTCCCGGTGCATGGTCTAAAAGGGTTGTCCCTATTCTCTTAATGAGTAATGGGTGTGTTTTGGGTTTTACGTGTGTTAAACCAATCAGAGTCTCATCTTCCATTCCCTTTAAATGCCAGTTGCGCTTTAATTATTATTTTTTTTGTTATTTAAAGGAACCGTATGTAAGAAATGTATTTCAATGAATCATAAAATGGCCCTGATATGTCACTAGACATTAAGAAATCATGTTCATTTCAAATACTTATATCACCGACAACAGTAGTCCGGCCAGGATATTGTCATTTAAAAAGTGAAGTTGCAGCCCTCAACTGATGTTGATGTTGTCATGTTGTGTTTTGGCCTGATGCCCCACCCTCCATCTATCTACTAATCACAAAGTCAGTAGTGTTTCGGCATCCGGGTTGCCAGCTCTGCTCTAGTTACCACAGCTGCAGCTACAAACGTGTCGGATAAAAAAATGTCTAATGTTACGAAACCTAAAAGACCTCGTTATGAATCCGAAATACGTCGTGACAAAGTCCGAAATAAAACAAGGATTTGTATAAAAAATACAGCTGGTCGCTTTCACTTATAGCGTCAGCTTAATGAATAGCTGTATCTTTGATATCTGTTACACATAGTGACTTAGGCTTGTGTTTGTACTTACGTTAATGGCAGATATCTACCGTTACAAGCAGGGCCGGTTCTAGACATTAGGAGGCCCTAGGCAAAATTCATGTTGGAGGCCCCCCACCCCCAATAAAAAAAACACTTGAAACAAATATGATTCCTAACCTTTTTATTTATACAACATTTAATTTTAAATTTAGTATATTTTTACTTACACAGTACATAAGTTTGGACACATTACTATTTTTAATGTTTTTGAAAGAAGTCTCTTATGTTCATCAAGCCTGGATTTATTTGATCAAAAATACAGAAAAATAATATAGTGAAATATTATTAAAATTTAAAATAATGGTTTTCTATTTTACTATACTTTATATTTCTGTGATGCAAAGCTGAATTTAGTGTCACGTGATCCTTCAGAAAACTTTATAATATTCTGATTTTTTTTATCAAATGTTAGAAATGGTGCTTAATATTTATTTTATAACCTGTGATACTTTTTTTCAGGATTTTTGATTATTAAAAAGTTATTTAAAAAAAGTCTTCACTATCACTTTTTATATATTTAACACATCTTTGCTGAATATTCGTGTTTTTTCTGTATTTTTGATCAAATAAATGCAGGCTTGTAGAGCATAATAATAAACTTCTTTCAAAAACATTAAAAATAGTAATGGGTCCAGGCTTTTACCGGTACTGTATGTACATATTAATCAAACTTTATCTAAGGTAATCTCTTTTTTGTTTAATGAAGATGTTATTGTTGTTGTTGTTATTTTGCTGTTTTATTCAATTTATTCACAGTTCCAGATTCCCACTTCAGTAGATAAGTGCTTTTATATTGCATTGCTACCTTAAATATTACACAAATCAAGTGGAAGAGAAAGACACGATCGCTACTGAGCAGAAAAAAATATATAAACTGATATTATTGGCGTAATGTCAGGGTATAATCTAATCATTAGCAGAATTTAGAAGATAGACCCATAGATATGAGATCCTTTATTTGAAACATTTAAAAATGTTGTAGTGTGTTGGCTTTTTAACTTAGAATACAGACGTTGTCATTTAATTTTGTAGCTTTTTTACTAGTCAGCTCCCGACGCGATGTTATTCATTGTACGCGCAAATTCAAAGCGTCGCGTCTGGGCACGTTAATGACGCTCGCACTCTTTTAAACTCGTAATAAAGCGGTGAATGATTTTTCCAGAAATGACGCTGATCTACAGTACAAGTTTATATTTAGAATACATTGCAATCACTCCAAAATAGATGACGACAACTCACACACCTGCATTATGAGCTGTGCTTTCTTTGTGTGCTTATTAGGCTTTTGCCTCGCAGCACCTGATGGATGCGTTCGTTACACATACTTTCAGAAGCCGGCACCCGCTTTGTAACGGACACATTAATTGGTTTACAATACATTACTGCAGTAATGTAACAGTCTATGGTTAAGATAAACATCGTCACTATTTTTAGTTAATTAATAAATATTGAAATAAATTGTAGATAGGACATTTGAACATTTTTTAAAAAAAATTTCCCTCTGTCTGGGCCCCATCCCGCCAATCGGGCCCTAGGCACGTGCCTAGTTTGCCTTTGCGTTAATCCGGCTCTGGTTACAAGTTAGACTAACAGTTACTGTTCTAACAATGTGCTGTCACATACGAGCGTACATCTTTACGATTATACTTGGCTAATCGCCATTAGTAAATTTTTGCGATACATAATTACTTTGCAAACATCTCTCATGAAGCATAAACATAATTAACAGAAAAAAAACTTACTGTGTAGGACTCCTCACTTGCCATTGGAAGCTCCTTGTAGCAGCCTACGTTCCTGCTGGATCCTGCAGCCTAGCTGGCAACCTCGAGTCAGGGGGGAGGAGGAGGGGATACACCGCTCTACAGTAATTTGAAAGTGATTGCAGTACCAGTTTTGGCCACAATCTTACATACGGTTCCTTTAAAGAGCGTGTTAGTAATGTGCGCCTATAGGCGGGTCCACAACGCCGGACACTCTGCAAATATTTATTTTGCAGTCTATTTCTGTTGCCTCAAAATAGCAATGTGCCAACAATGTGCCAGAACACACCTCGTTTTCAGACCAGCACGCCCATGGGCGCACAAATGGGCGCAAATGCATTTGCTATTTAAAATGATAACTGCGTCAAGCTTAAACTAGCATAACACTTGCATTGTGCTTGGCGCTGCATTGCGCTGGGTGTAAGATAGGGCCCGGAGTCTGTTTACTGTCTTGTTTAGTTTCTAGACTTAATTTTCATTGTCTGTATTTGTCTGTGTTCGAGTCATTCATTAGCTGTCATGGTTTCTAATTAGTTCTCACCTGCCTTCCAGGAGGGGGGACTTATATCAGGAGTATGTTTGTTTCATTGTGTTTTGGTTTTGTTTGTTTTCCCTGTTAGTTTCCATGGTTTCTAATTTATCACACACCTGTTTCTGTTCCAGTTAATTACCTCACTCTGTGTATTCAAGCCCTTTGTTCCTCTCAGTTATTTTTTCAGTCTTGTTTTAGTTGAAGTGGTTGTACTATTCCATTTTCCATGTGATCTCTCATGTGTTCTGTTTTTGGATTTATTCATTAAAGAATTTTGTATATTTATATGTATATATGTATATTTTATAATTGTTTATGTAATTCTTTTATTATAGTTTATTATATATATATATATATATATATATATATATATATATATATATATATATATAACAGTACGTATTCATATTGTCAATATGATGAAACTATATTTACATTAACTGTGATCTGACCATATATGCATATGTATAGTTATAATCATACTTTTTACTAATATTTTTTTTTTAATTTATATCCATCCCTGGATCCCTAGAATAATTTCAGGTGGGTTTATCAGATATAGATAATCTCATTGTGAGAGAGCAGGCATGAAGAGTTTGATAGGTGTCATTTGATCAATCCCATGAACCATGTCGAGGGAAATACGAGAGTAAGGACTCAGGTTTCAGCAGAGTAATTAGGTTTCCCAGTCACTAATTACCTCCACGTATTACAAGGATGATTGACTGTCATTTAAGCATTTTAATCTGGATAATATTTTCAGGAATAGCAACTGTTTGTCAGAGATATTAGCATAAGTTTACATGCTCAGATGCGATGCGAACTATCTTGATTTTGTGATTTTTCCCATCATTTCATGCAGTTTTTGAGTTTTTTTGACTTTCAGATTTATTTTTAGATGTCAGCGCAGTCTCATTATGTACACAATGCTGTTTAGCAATTCTGCATAAGAAGAAAGTGTGTGTAATGCACTTTTTTGACACCACTCTGCTACTTTTACTACTACAAAAGGCTTTAAAACGGAACTTCAAGTGCTTAACCCTTATTATTTATTCATCCCTTCAAACACATCATCTAGTAACTGAAGAGGGGTTAATAGCAGGCTTACTCAGGTTTGTTGTCAAAAAGTGGCTTTAACTGTCCATGAACTCGTTAGAGACAAAGTGTGCGGTTCGCTCGCCTCCTCCCTTACCATTCCTAATGTCACTAACATGGGCGAACTGCTCTCTGTCTATGGTAATCAAACACCACTGAAGTTATTTGTACTGTCAACAGAAGGACCTCATCCAAACCTGAGTAAGCTTGGTGTCCACCTCTGTGCTTGACATTCTTATCTCTGGACAAATATTGCATTGTTAAATGTTGTCCTAAAAGACAACGGTTCAACAGTGAAGCTGTATTTGTGAGATGAATAAGGATGGAAAAGGGTTCTTCAGATTATTAAAACATTAAGAACTTTTCACTTCAAGGTTCTTTAGGGAACCCAAACTGTATATATTCTACATTCTTAAAAATAAATGATGGTTCCATAAAGAACCTTTAACATCTATGGAACCTTTCATGGCACAAATGGTTCTTTATCCGCCTTATTATACGCCCCATGATGCTTTGCGCAAATTATGGGTGTAACTTCCGTTAAGCTGTAAACAATCTCTATGAATGCAATACGTTAAAAAGTGTCACAATGAGATGACATTAATCTACTCACCCTTCAACCACCGAGCATTAAAAGGAAATGTAAAAGTGTAAAAGCATCAAGGGACTTTCAACAGACCAAATAACCCCAAAAGCGCGTAATATATAGTAATATATCGTAATATATCTGTATTATGTAACTTATGTTGCCTTAATCAAAAATGTTCATTAACTTCAGCATTACGTGATACTATTTCAAAGTGATTTCCGTCATTTTGACAGATTATAAATTGCATTTACCTGTGAAAACAAGAGACGTGAGGATTTGAGGAGAATAACGAGAGATTCTTCGTGCATTCCAGTGAATTATTAATGGAATTTATCGTAAATTAAATTTGGGAGAACAGACCACAAATGTGCAGTATATGTTGTCCTTTTCATACTTTTACAGCGGATTACAAAGGGGAAAAAGAAAATAATCACGAGGAAAAGAAAGCAGCAACTGAAAAGAGCTCTTGCCATAGATATTATTGTTATGTCAAGTTAAAATACCAAGTATGTCTGAAAATAAATCATGAAGGAAAATTGACAGCTCATCCAGTCAAACTGACGATCAGCTTTATTTGTAGGGCAATCTTATGATTTTAAATGATTAGTTTCAGCCTTTTTTAATGGAAGTTCCCCAAACCGGAAGCGCCACCCATAATTCAAAACGCAGTAAGGTCGTCAGGAATAAGGTGGATATTGGTAAATGTTCTTCAGAACACTTAAAGGTTCTTTGGGGAACCCAAAATGGTTCTTCTATGGCATCACTGCGAAAACCCCCTTTAGAACCTTTATTTTTTAAAGTGAATATAGAAGCAAAGTACTGATCTTAAGAACCTGTAACGGAACATCAGGAACATCAAAGAACCATATAACCAACTCAAGAACCCTTGAGGGTATGCATAGTTGTAACAAAGTTAAAGATTTAGGGGAAAAGAAAGTGGGAACCGGCAAACGATCATAAACATAATAAAACACAACATAAATGTCCCAGGCCTGGTCCTCTCTCATCCTTCACTGTCATCACTCCTCCTTTCATCCCTCTGGAACTCATCCGTGAGACTCGAGACTGATTAGCACTCGCGCCACAGGCCTCGCTCCATTCCCGAGGCTCTCGGCCCCGCCCTGCACGCCACAACAGTATACAGCCAAGAAAATGTTCCTGATAAGAACATGATTCTTTACAGACACTGAAATTCTTCTAAGAACCATTGAAGAACCTCAAGTTTTAATTTTGTTGGATACCCTCTTGAACACATGTGAAAGCAGACTCTCATCAGTCTGTATCTACACATGTAGAGCTACTGCTTCCTCTTCATCCAGTCATGAGTGTCTCATCATCTCATTAGCAGCACGTCTCCTTCTAAAATTAGAGGTCATCCTCTCATTTTGCTGCTGTTTGATCATATTTCTTCTGTCTATTGATAAGAGTGAGTCTGAGAGAGAAGACACGGGACCCTACGGTGTCAGTGTGTGTCACGCGCACGATTACGCCGGCTCCTCAGACACGCTCTGCGTTTTCGGCACACAGATTTTATTAATCTGTCCTTTGGGAGCTTTCCATGCTGCTCAATAACTGCCTTCAGATCCCACTAGACACTTGAGCGTGATAGAGAGCGCTTCTCTCTCACGTATCCCCTCAGCTTCTTACCAGATTAACCGCACAATCCATTAATAACAATCTTCACCCTACCCATCCCCCCAGCTCATTTTGAGCACTTTATTTCAAGTGACATTAATTTTAACTGCGAATACATTGGGGGGTGTAATGACAGCACAGATATTAATTAATTGCATGTGTAATTGCAAAATTAAGTTTTGGAAAGTTGGTAATGATCTGTGGAATTACAAGATGGGCTCACATTATGAGGGAAAGTGGGACTTTTGACTAGCCTCCGCCTCGTTTTCTCCGGCAACGATTCTTGTGTAATCCAGAACCGGTTACTCGGTGGCCGTCGGAGGTTTTGTATCCCTCGGTAATCTCCCTGTCATGCCTATCACTCATGTCTGACCATCAGTTTGTGGGAGAAATCCTCCATTGATTTCAACTTTGCCACTTTAATTAACTTTGGCCGCAGATAATGGGGATCTAACGTCAACTCTGGGAAAGTTGGAACAGTTGGATGAACGTTGCTAATTTCTGGTTTTGTCTGACAGTGTGTTGAATTGGATGTGAAAACCCAGTCTGAATTGTTTATTGTCTTGAGTATTTGGGAGCAGATGTGTGGTGGTCCTGCTATGGTTCGATATGAGGACCGCCATTGTTCGGCTGACGAAGAATTTCTGTGGGTAAGAAGGACAGAAGTGTCATTGGGTATGTAACGCGTTATCGCAGAAGATTCGTGTAATTGGAATGATTTCTGCACCACAGGAATGTAGTTACACAAACGATTCGAAATCGAGAGTTAAATATGGTGAATCAATCCGATTTGAGTGAAATACATCTTGTGTGTCAAAATGCCCAAAGCTTTTTTGAAGTGTAATTAAGACCAAAGTATCTTCTCTGTAGAAAACTTTCTTTTGCATTTGCTCGAACAATAATCAAACTTCTGTAGCTAATAGTAGCTTTGTCGCCTTTGGCTTTTGGCTTGCTTAGCTGGGGACATTTAATATTCAACAATAATATTGATCTGCCTGCATTGACACCATTATATGAGAACTGAACAGAGCTGGACGATGACGTCACAGTTTTCTCCAGAGCGGCTATATATATAAATGGACTAAATGAATAACTTCTCTACAACAGAAATGAACCATCACTGAACTTACTTAATCTGGACTGAGACGCTATTTTCTTCTAGAAACAAACTTTGTTGCATTATATTCCTGTTATAAAGCTACGTTTGAAACAATCTGTATTATAAATAAAGGTGACTTGACTTGACTTGACTTTGACTTAATAATTTAATCACTTCTCAATTTACAAAGTTGAACAAACTGCATGTCAAATATGATTTAAAGTGTTTAAATTTTGCATGGAAGTTGCATCCTACATCTTGTTTAACCCTAATACTGAAACCTATTTGCTTGATAAAGGAAGTAGAAAAACAATAGATCACATGGCAAACAGGAAATGACCTCATCAGGACAAACGTTAACAGCATGGCCAGAAGAAATGTCAGTACCTTCTTCTAATCTATATATTTTTTCATATTTTTAGCATTGGTTGTCTTCATCCATCTTTAACTACTCATCCATGCAAAAGAGTACTTAACGTTTTCTCTGTTTATTACATAAATGTAAGGCTTTTGATTTTGCCATTTCATTCTGAAATGATCATCTTTCCTGGAGAAACAGTTAATGTTAGTGTTATTTTGCATCCCTGTTAATTTTTTTTTTTCACCATAGTTCCACCATAGTCAAATAATAAAATATCTCATAACATATTTGTCTTTAATTCCTAAGCTGGACAAATACAGTTATCTGAAGGTGTATTGCCTCTTTTTGTCATATACAAAACAGAAAATGTAAACTAAATAAGTAAAAATATGACACTAAAATCCCACTTGATAAACTGAAATGAAATTTATTTTATTTTATTTTTTTATCCAGTAAGATCTTATTGATTTTTAGAATATTAGGATTGCTTCCAAATTGTTTTCTTTCAGAATTGAAGACTTTCGCCAAACAACGCTGGCATTTCTGCATGCGTTACTTCTAGAATCCGGCGTCTCGTAGTAACAGCTCACGTGTTGCGCCGGTGCGGTCCGGGCCGAGTTAAAGTCAAGGTATAGTTCCTCCTTTATCTCCACAACTGCATTAGCTCCGCCGTGCTCCGCTGCCCCGGCCCTCGGCGGTGAAAGGGTTAAGTGCGATGCTCCTGATAGTTTGTATGTTTCTCATGCAGTTCTGTTTACCCTGAGAGAAAGGCTTTTATTCAGGGGGGAGGCTCATCTGTTTGTTTCCCAGGAGTGTCCTCCTCTACAGGTACAAATGACTTGTTGTTCCCGCATCCCGTCTGCTTCCTTGGCGACGGATAGACGAGAAGTGCCGTGTGAGCGAGCGAGACTCGAATGTGATCTGGGTCAGGCCTGTGGCAGGCCGTGGGGACACGGACACACCTACACACACACACACACACACACACACACACACACACACACACACAGAGTCGCTCTCAGGCACATACTCACACACACTGGCCATGCCAACCCTGTTCCCAGCCTCCCGTACTGACAGCGGGACGGGTGAACCACACGACCCACCACAGCTGCTCTTCACGTGTTGCGGTTTATGCAAAGTCTGTCCACCGAGAACGACCCTTTACACGGGATGACAGAGGAGATACTGTACTTACAGCTATGTGAAAACCGAGAGCCTGCGGCAGCTTCTCTGCTGTTGTGTGGCTCATCAACACTGCGACACATCTAGAACACTGCCATTAGTGTAACTGCAAAACTAGCACAACTAACAAGAAGAAGACCACTGTATTAATGTTTTCAACCATGTAAATACAATGATATACTCTATCTATCTATCTATCTATCTATCTATCTATCTATCTATCTATCTATCTATCTGTCTGTCTGTCTGTCTGTCTGTCTGTCTGTCTGTCTGTCTGTCTGTCTGTCTGTCTGTCTGTCTGTCTGTCTGTCTGTCTGTCTGTCTGTTTATCTATCTAATAAAATAAACTATGACTGTACCAAACAGTCGTCTCAAGGTATCAAGCAGAGTATTACGCAGTTAAGGCTTAAAATAACTTAAAATAACAATGATCTGCTGTGTCGTCAAAATCGTGTTGCATTGTGGGATGTGGAGCTGCCTGAAGTGTACATATGAGTTTCCGTCGGGCAAGATTCGGTCAACAGAAACTGTCCTTGCGCACTTGACGAAGTCAAGCACATCAAAATGGCGGCGGGGATTCGCCCGAGGGAAAGTGCTTGGGGGAGATCGCGAGCGTATGTCTAAAAACGAAGTTGAATTGCGTTGAATCATTGCTAACAATGAGTTTTCTGTCTTTTAGGAGATGTCGAGCAACCTCTTTGGTTAAATCTGTTGGCACAAAGTAACAAATGATTTACTGTAGAGTTGAATTGGACACGCATCCTTTGTAATAAACAACAAAAGATAATTTCCTTATTTGCATTAACCATTTCTCCCCGCTGTTCATGATCCTATCATCACAGACCTGCATCCTATTTCTGTGCCGTGAACATCTAACATCTGATACCGCCGTATCACGGTGCCAGCATGGGCCGAGAATACACACTGTAAACACTGCAGTGCAGACACTGAAGCATTTTAGTGTTGTTTCAGATATTTAGTTTACTTGATATGATTTCCATTTGTAAAATCGAATTGCAACTGGGGGCGCTACAAGAAAAAAGGCCAAAAAGAACAAAAAACACCTTAAAATCCACAGTATTACAAGCCTTCTGAGGTTT
Source organism: Squalius cephalus (assembly GCF_949319135.1). NCBI lineage: Eukaryota > Metazoa > Chordata > Actinopteri > Cypriniformes > Leuciscidae > Squalius > Squalius cephalus. Next base: position 6,748,379 of record NC_137134.1, read on the forward strand.
GTCATCTCATCGTCGCACTTCTATGTTGCTTTTTGTGCGTTTGGGACTTGAATGTCATTGCGCTAAACTCCTTTTCTGTGACTTCCTCATAACTCATGACTTTAAAATACCCAGTACTAGCCATTAAAATGCAGTTCAATACAATATTCTGATATTTTTAATGGTATATTACAGTGTTTTTGGCCTGCCTTCATTTCCCCGAGCACATCCCAAACTCCTCCGGCTGTGCGAGAAACCTCCGCCAGATCTAAAGAATCTGATAGAGGGATGGACTGTTGCATTTTATACACAGTTTACACCTTTTTTCTTGATCTTTGAGCTATGTAGAGATCGAGTTTCCAGCGAAAGAAAGGCCAGGGGACAGAGGAGAGGAAAAAAGCAGGGCTCTCTCAAAGCTGGTCGGGATTGAAAAGCGAGACCGGTGCTGACAGCTAAATGCGCTAATTTTCTTCTGGGAGCGGGGTTTGTCTTTCCAGAGCACTGGGCAATCGGCAGATACCGCACAGGGCTTGTACCTGTCCAGTGTGGAGATGTCAAACCACCAGACGAGAATAGAGTCAAACTTTACCTTTACCTCTTGTATTGTTGACAGGCTAACCTGACTTCTTGCTAAGTGAAAGCTGGAGCTATAAGGCAACTGGATGAGTTTACCTAAGCTTTATCGCGCGGCATATACGCTATTTTGAGAGTTAACCACTGCATCTAGGCGGGGAAAGTTTTTCGCCACTATGATACCAGTAATTTTATGTAATTATTCCCTATTTCCAATATGAAGGCTAATGTGTGTGTTTTCTACTTATAGGCTGAGAGAATACAATGCCCGTGCAATAATGAGCCAGCAGTTTTTATTTTTTCTCTCTCTTTCCTCTTGTGTTAAAGCTGCATTAGAGTAGTGATTACCTATAATATAGGCTCTTATCTGCTCTGGGCACTGCTTCATTACACCCACTGTATTCCTTACAGTGCTATGAAACCTGAATCAAAGGCCCGTTTTAAATGTTAAGAGCTAGTTTGGATTCATCTGAACTTACGGACACTGGCGCACAAAGCAGCATTCACTACAGTAAGCCTCAGTAGGAGCCAGTCCTACGCTTCGTTTTTACACACAATGAAAAATGATAAAAATATTCACATATATATATAGACAACAATAAACGTATACATTATAAAATGCTATATATTTAATTTTTTTTTTAATTTTTGTTTATTTTTTTAAACATTTGCTGCATTTTATTTATGACAGGAAATCAGGCCGGACTCAAAATCAAGAAACAAAATGAATATATATATATAAAATCAAGCATCAAAACTGTTTCCAACATTGATAATAAATCATCATATTAGAGTGATTTCTGAAGGATCATGTGACACTGAAGACTGGAGTAATGATGCTGAAAATTCAGCTTTGATCACAGGAATAAATTACATTTTAAAGTATATTAAAATAGAAAACCATTCTTTTAAATTGTAATAACATTTCACAATATTATTATTATTATTCTGTATTTTTGATCAAATAAATGCAGACTTAATGAGCATAAGAGACTTCTCTCAAAAACAGTACAAGTAGTAATATTTTCAAACTTTTGACCGGTACTATATATATTTATATAAGCAGTATATATACACACTATACCATGGCTTTAACCAACATAGTACATCTAGTATTTGAATGTGCTGTGGTTTCATTTATGTAATGCTTCAGAGTTTTCCATTAGCATACAGTACGTGTGCTTGAGCCTGCTTCATAAACAAGAGTTATAGAAATAATAATAATTCACTCACATTACACATGTGTGTGTGGGGGTTAGTGATGGTCCCTCAGGAGTGTGTGAAGTGTCACTAGGGGGCAGTGCCACTGCACAGCGCCTACTGAGTGGACCAGCCTACAGATCAGACTCATCCTGTGTGTTGATTACTTGTTTATCAATCAACACACTCAGGCAAGGGTTTGTTTAATAAAAAAAGATTGCTACGTTTCATTTTGCGATATTTATTTAGATATTAACACTGCTATTGTGTGCAAAAGCTTTAAATAAATAACACAAATACAAATTTTACATGCTTTCTTGACATTTTTTGTGCTTCACAATTGCTCATATTAGTTTTTCAACGTTTTTTATCATCCATATTTACATGATGTGTAGACCTGTTTTCACCTAAACTAAACTGAAAAATTAAAAGCAATTACTGACGTTTTTTTGTATATTTTAAAGTGCGCCGTCGCTTAAGGGTTTCCAAACTCTTCCCGGTGACATCATTCTAGTCACAGATGTTTTCTCCACTTTAAGGAGAGGACAAAACAGAGCAGTAAACCCGGGGCAGCTTGTGGTGAGGCCGTTACCCACAATCCACCGAGGCGCTGGATGGTTCCCACTAGGTTCTGGTCGGCTTGGAAACGGCAACTTATTAATCTTGTGATGGAAGGCCAGCTGCAACCGTGGCAGTCTCCGCGTTTCTCCATCAACCTGCTCGTTCTGGGAGTGGCTTGTTCGCGTTTCGTTCGTTCGTTCGAAGCATAATATTCTGGAAACTCGTCACTTTCTGGCCTGGTAATCACAACAAACTAGACTAACCGTGATTCCAGTGTGGTGTGTCATCCTTTCTTTGGCGTTCCCCCCCTCCCGTTCCTCTTTTTAAAACCGTGCTGATTAGGTTTACTAATTCAGAGAGACTGCTTAGTTTCCAACTTTAATGATATTCCCCCGGCATATCACCCGCCGTTGCCTGGAGACCGGATTTGAGCGAGGCCCCTCATTCGATTCCCACACATCGGAGCCCTGAAAAGCAATTTTTTCTCCTTGAGCTTTTGATGGCGTCTCCTCTGAAACCCTTCCCCCTGCTGTGTCAGTATGGGTGGGCAGAGCGCTGGCAGAATGGGCCGGGAGGTGAAGGGGAGGCCTGTGGGTTGCTGGTCACACATCAAGGCCTGAAAACAAAGGCCCCAGGAACCTTCCTTACAAACACAAATTCGGCTCTCTGAAAGTAAATGTGCGAGCCTCCGTCCCTTAAAGTTGCAGATATCGACGCAGGAAAAGTCCCCGCTTGGACCGGCAACAGGTAGTTTAGCAAGACCGAGTTTAAACGTCTATTGGCAACGCCTTGGTACGCGTTTCATGGTTTTATTGATGGAGAGTGTTTGCTTCCCATTAAATTCTTCACTTCGAAGTGTTAACGACAACAACAAGTGAGATGTTTGAAAGCTGTGCTTCTTCAAGAAATGGGATTTAGGGAACTTTGTGAGATGTGGTCTTAATTTATGGTTAAATTTAGTGTTTCAATCAAATTTAATCGCTATGATGCTTGATTCAAAGATGTTAACACTCCAAAAAAACTAAAAAGTACCTATTTACCAGACAGATCCCTTTTATTCTTCAATAAAATTGCGGTTTTGGGAACTTGTGAGAATGTAGATTAGATTCAGATATGGTCTTTTTTTTTAAGCAAAGTGTTTGTTTCCAGTAAAATTTCTTCACTTTGAAGTGTTAACAACAACTAAAAGTTAAATGTTTTTGGATTTGAAAGTTGTGCTTCTACAAGAAATGTCTCTTTTATGGGATTTAGGGAACTTTGGGCTTTAATTTATTTATGCTTAAATGCTTGAATTTAATCGCTATGATGCTTTTAGATGGTAATGCTTGAATCAAAAATGGTAAAACTCCCCCCCAAAAAATCACCTCTTTCCCAAACAGATCCCTTTTATTCTTCCATAATGCTGTTCACCAAGTTTTGGGAACTTGTGGGAATGCAGTCTTGGTTTAGATTCAGTTATGTTTTAGTTTTTTTTTTTTTAAGCAAAGTGTTTGTTTCCAGTAAAATTTCTTCACTTCAAAGTGTTAACAACAACAACAACAACAGCAAAAAAAAAAGTTAAATGTTTTTGGATTTAAAAGTTGTACTTCTACAAGAAATGTCTCTTTTATGGGATTTAGGGAACTTTGTGAGATGTGGCCTTAATTTATGGTTAAAACTTGTGCTTTAGTCAAATTCAATCACTATGATGCTTTTGGATAGTAATGCTTGATTCAAAATGTTTAAAAAAACTTGTATTCTCTTTCCCAGACAGATTTAGTTTATTCTTCTATAATGCTGTTATCCAAATTTTGGGAACTTTCTAAGATGTGGTCTTGGATAAGATTCAGTTAAGTATTTTTTTTTTTAGCAAAATGTTTGTTTCCAGTAAAATTACTTCACTTAACAACAAAGCCAAAAAACTTCCAATTTGAAAGCTGTGCTTCTACAGGAAATTGTCTCTTCTTTGCAATTTAGGGAACTTTGTGAGATGTGTCCTAAATATATGGCTAAAGTTTTACCTTTATTAAAATCGAATCAACAACACCAAAATGTTAAACTTTTTTGCTAATGCTTGATTCGCAATTTTTAATACTTTCACAGACAGACTCCATTTACTCCTCCATAATGCTGTTAACCATCAAAGTTTAGAAAGGTTTCTAAGATGTGGCCTTGGTGGACAGTTTTCATCATCTCTTCATCATTTTAAAAGCAACAGAAAGTTAAATGTCTTGAGCTGACATTTCTGCAACTGTGTCCGTGGACAGATTCCTCTTAATCCGTCCCATTTTGTCCTTGTCCATGAATGGAGCATAAATTGTTGAGGATGTCCCTGCCACTCATACGAGAGCGTGGAAGTTTCATGTTGCGCGCAGAAAGAAAGGCAGCGTTTGTGCGCCCCTTATCGAGACCCTCTCGTCATGTAGGCCACAAAAGTGATAAGAGCAGCCCCACCACAACAAGGAGGAGACTGTTTCCACACATTTCCAACATAAAATAAAGTCCTCCTTCCTGGAACGTTCGTGTTTGCCATTTTACTGCTTTTGTGTGTCATGATCGCTTACATGAACGCACAGAGATAACTGACGGCTCTCGCAGGAGGCGCACCCTCCAAACACAACCAAGAGCGAAACACTGTGTGCTTGTAAAAGTAGATAATTGTCAATACTTTTGCTTGCTTTTAGAATTGCTGCGTTTTCAAAAGGAAATGGTTTTGGGATATTACTTGTGTAGTAGAAATGTGTTGGGAAAAGTGTGGATGAAAGTGATTTAGAGAGCGAGGAATTGTTATGAACACTTCAGATCCTCAGTATTGTAATGTTGATTCTACATGTACTTCAGTGATCCGGTGAAATTGGGCTGCGTTTCCCAACTGGAGTGCCCAACCCCTCCCGACCCTGGATAAGAACCACCTCTAGATGCCTATAGGCTGATGTAAGACTCTCAAATGAGGTCATAGATTAGCCCGGTTGCCAAGCACTGGCCACTCAAACGGCTTTCCACTCCAGTGCTCTGAAACTCTCCGAAAGTGCCATTTGAAATTAATTAAACCGTGTTTTTGCTACTTAGAATTGTTTCTTTGCTCTCAATTTTCAAGACTAGTTTCTACTTTAAAATTAGGAGAACCTTCTCATTCTATTTATTGCTTTTAATTAGTTTAATACATGTTTTTGGTCATATTATAAAAGTACATTTTGATTTTAATGAATGCTAAAAATACATGGCAGTTTCAGGGAATTTGTTCATCAATGCATTCAACAAGTGTATTGTGCAGCTGCGCTTTCAGCCATGCGAGACTCGGGGATTTGAATCATGCATTTAAATTTAACTTTAGGATGATAGATAACTGTGGCCAACTTAGACAGATTGGAAATCCCCCCTTAAGATTGAATGTGAAAACTAAATTAAATATTACGTGTCTTACGTGATATCGTTGTTTGCTAGTATTCCGAAATGGGTTTTTCCCACTGAATAGTTTAACAGTTCCTATAAAAATGTAAAACATTAAGTAAAATTGGGTGACACTGTATTTTGATGGTCCACTTTAGACATTCTACTAATTATAAGTAACTTACATGTCAATGAACTCTCATTGGAGTATTAGTAGACTGTTAGGTTTGGGTTAGTAGGATAAGTTGGCGTGGATGCAACGTTATAGTCAGTAGAATGTCTAAAGTGTTCCCTAAAATTGTACTAAGATACAGTAGTATACCAAATTTGATTGATTAAAGAAAGTGATGCCATTGTTCTCTAGTATTTTGAAATGATCCGAAATGGGTTTTTCCCACTGAACTGATTGTAAAAATGTAAAACATTAAGTAAAATTGGGTGACACTGTATTTTGATGGTCCACTTTATACATTCTACTAAATATAAGTACATTTGCAACATGTCAATGAACTCTCATTAGAGTATTAGTAGAATATTAGTAGACCGTTAGGTTTGGGTTAGTAGAATTAGTTGACATGTGGATGCAAAGTTCCTTATAGTCAGTGGAATTTCTAAAATGTTCCCTAAAATTGTACTAAAATGTTATACCAAATATGATTTGATTAAAGCAACATTTTAATGAAATAAAATTGAAGTGATGTCATTGTTCTCTAGAATTTAGAAATGATCCGAAATTTTCCCCAATGAATAGCTTTACAGTTCCTGATTGCAAGAAGAAAATGAAAAGTTGTTAAACATTTGATTAAAGAAACATTTTTACTGAGACCACAAGCAAATCTATTTTGTTATGCAACTATATAATTCAACCTAGTCCTTAGAAAACATGAAGAACTTCAATTTCTACCAAACAAATAAATAAATAAACGAAACCCCGCCGATCCCCCCTCCCCGCTGAGAAGTTTAGCGATGCTATCTGGTCAGCGGTACACAGACACACTCAAAGTGCAGCATGGGCACTCTGCCATTGTTTCCCCTGCTCTGAACATATTGCCGGGTCCAATTGTTCTCTTTATCTCTGTGTTGGGCTGGAAATAGACAGACACACTTGTGGGTTTTGCGGCACATGCACTGTGATTTTCAATAGCTGTGTTTTCTTTTACTCTTTCTCTCGGTGCGAGTAGTGGAGTGAAAGCCTGAGTCTTGTGCTGTTACACGAAGACGTGGATTAGAAGCGATTGATTGATTGGTTGGATGGACTGTTTCCTCTCCATCACTCTTTTATCATTGCATAATGGATTGTGTAGATGTAATGCGATGCCCTTTGGCTTCATGAACCATCCAACACTTTTCTTCTAGAGTCTATAAACCCATTAGGGCCTTTTGAGTTACATTGTTAAAGACATTTGTGTAATCTAGAGCTGTCAAAGTAAGCGTGTTAATGCATGCTAGGCTAATTATGTTTAACAACATCATTTTTGAAAGCTTTTATTCGTTTTGACGTTTCTGCATTCCGTTCAGTGTGAGTTCTAAAAAGTGATCGGAACCTTCGGAACTGTTTGGAGTTCCACTGTGCAAGTGTGTCACACACACACACACTGAATACTGCTAACACTTTACAATAAGGTTCATTAGTTAACATTAATTAATGTATTAACTAATATGAACTAACAGTGAGCAATACATTTGTTACAGTATTTATTCTTTGTTAACATTAGTTAATAAAAATCCAGCTGTTCATTGTTTGTTCAAGTTAGTTCACAGTGCATTAACTAATGTTAACAAATACAACCTTTGATTTTAATGACGTATTAGTAAATGTTGAAATTTACATTAACAAACATTAATAAATGCTGTATAAGTTCACTTCATTATGTGGTTAACTAATGCACCTTATTGTAAAGTGCTACCAAAATACTGAGATTTATCCATACTTGAATCCACTGACAGCCCTACTTATATCATGTTCAAGATTTGAGATAATTTCTTATCAGACAAAATTATTGTTAACAGTTCGCACTGATGCATAATAGAAAACCAAACAAACTTTTAAAACATTTAGCGTCTTTTTCTGCTATGAGATTTTATGGAGCCCTTTTGAGATCCATCAGCATCTCTTGCCTCTCTTGTTCACGCTTTGGACTTTTCACAAGTTTGATTAATCAAGATAATTAATTTCTGCAGCAAATTACAGCATTCGCTCCCAGCTTTTACTCTGAGTGAGCGCTGTTTTGACAGTTATTCACATTGGTTGTCTTCAAGCATGATTCGCTGCTGTTTAATGACAAAGATATCATGTGGCGCATCTTCAAACATGACACTGACATGTGGTATTTAGTCAGTCATTTTGTAACAAGTAAAATTGCACTTTTATGTCCTTCGAGTGTTTCCTATGATGTAAACGTAGGCCACCGCTCATTAATAATGCATTTACCCCCAAAAAAGAGAAGAAAAAGACAATTTTAGCGAGCTTTTGAAAGTCAAAAGCAACAAAAGAGACAAAGAGCCATTGTGTATTTACAAAATTAAACAGCCCTGTCATTGTGGCGGAGTGAGTCATTTTTTGAAGGCAGAAAAGTCGTATAAAGCGGCAATTTCATTCTAATTTCATTGCAATCTGTTTCTGAAACAATTGAAGCAGGCATTTGATGTGTTTATCTCAATGTGTAATTGGGTATTGTTCATCTCTGAAAAGTTTCCATCAGCGGCGAAGGAGATGGTGAAGAGAGGGCTGCGGTTTTAGAGTAGGAGGGAAAACACTTCTTATTGCACGTGGAAATCAAACTACATTTTATAATTGGCGTTCAAAGCTGTTTCCAATTAATTTGAAGTGATTCTGGGTAGGCTTAGAGATACTTATTTATGAATATTTAAGGAAAGTGCTTCAATAATATATACACACAAATGTGAAATTTGGCACCCACATTTTTTTAACTTAAAATATCTGAATGACATCGCAATAAGATGCAAAATGTTCAACCAATTGGCATCTGATTAAAGTAATGCAAGCCACATTAAATAGAACATTGCATAAGTAGAATATGATCATAGGTAAAGTCATTTATTTCTTTTTGATGTCTCTTCTGCTGATTGTAAAGCCGTTCCACTGCATGATGCTTGTAAAGTGATGTGTAAGGAAATTGGATCGCCACTGTTTGCATTGCAGGTGTTTGATTGTCAACAAAGAAATCTCAGAGCAACTAAATTGGAAAGGAGAAACAATGCTGTGCAATGCTAGCATTTGTTCTGCAGGTGTACGATTATCAACAGAGAAGATCATTTACCGTGTTATTTACAACTGCCTCCACGAACCATTGCTAAACACGGAATATTTCCATGTAATGCCGAACTTTGACTGCAGTTGATTTGCTTGAGAGTGAATGTATATCATTATCTACGTACATCTTGAGTCTGACATGTTCATTACACAACCGCATCTTGAAGAAATGAGTTTTGCAGTGGAATGAACCAGTATTTGATTTGTTGAAAAGACTGAAAGACTTGAAAAAAGGATCAGTTGACTTAACTTAAAAAAGTAAGGAAACCTTAAAATTATTAAGAAATTAAATCATGCATAATTGAAAAAATAAATAAATAATTAAGTTATGTGAACTTGATAATTCCAAGTTACCCTGACAAGTAAAAGTGATTGAAACAAAGGAAAATTGTGTTGAGATCACTTTTTATTTTAAGTTGGACTAACTTAATCTTATTCAATTGCAGATTACTTGAAATGTCAATCTACTTAAAACTAACAAGTTTATCTGAGTTCTGTCCACAAAATTGTTCAAAACTGTTTATTCCTCTATATGTAAAAAGTGATCAGTTGTCTTAACTTAAAAAAAGTGTGGAAACCTGTTGCCTTAAAATTATTCAGCAAATAAATCATGCATAATTGAACAAAAAAATTAAGTTATGTGAACTCGATAATTCCAAGTTACTCTGACAAGTAAAAGTTATTGAAACAAAAGAAAATGAGTTGAGATCACTTTTTATTTTAAGTTGGACTAACTTAATCTTATTCAATTGCAGATTACTTGAAATGTCAATCTACTTAAAACTAACAAGTTTATCTGAGTTCACTGACTTAAATTGAGGAAACCCGTTGCCTTGAAAAAAATTAAGCAACCACAACTTATTGTACATGTGTACTTATAATTCACTTGTGACAGATTTTATGTAATCTCATTTTATTAATTTCTTTAAAAGTCATCAGTTGTCTTAACTTAAAAAAAAAAAAAAGTGAGGAAACCAGTTGCCTTAAAATTATTAAGCAAATAAACTGAAAAAATTATGTGGAAATGTCAAGTTCACATCATTAATATATTTCAATTATGCATATAGTTTACTTAATAAACGGGGTTTCCTTTATAAATCAGTTCCAACTGATTGCAAAAACAAATCTGTTCTTGAGTCTCGAGTCTGACATGTTCATCATACACCTGAATCCCAAATAAACCTGTAGGATAAAGGAAGCCTGGAAACCTGGATCAACACATGAACTGTCAGGTGTGATGAGACGATATACACCATGTCACTATGGAAACAAAATTGTTAGAGCCTTGAGATCTGCAAAAGCATTAATATACTCAGAGCAGAGCTCTCTGGATTGATGCGGTTGATTAACATTTCACATGAGCTCTTCTCGGATGGCATCAAACGTTTGTTTGTGTGTTTATGTTTATGTGTGTGTGTGTGTGTTTTGGATCAAAGCAGCACTGACCCGAGCGCACAGATGTGTGGAGGGAGAGCACACACTGCTTTGCTCACGCTCATGACAGCATCTTAAGCAAATGCAGCTTTGTGTACATTTCTCAGAGCGAGTCTGGCTGGGGTTGCGGGACGTCCCGTGGGGCTGGGGTCTCGCTGAGCTGGATTAGGGGGTTACATCCCTGGCGGCAAATAGGCAAATGGATAATTAACTCCACCAAATCAGCTTGTGTTGTGAAGACACCATTCAAAATACCTCAAGTGACTTCGTTCTTCACATTTCTGCCCGTCAGAATCACCTGGAATCTCCTTTGACTGATTGATCTGATTTAACATTATTAGACTTTGTTAAAAAGTATTTTATCCTTTAGCATCAGTTTATTTTCTCCCTAAAATCTCAGAGCTAAAAAAATAAAAAATAAATAAACTTTAGGCCAAAAATTATTAATTACAAATAAAGTGAAATAAAAACATATTACAATACAAAAGACATGAAACAACACACACACACACACACACACACACACACACACACACACACACACACACACACACACACACACACACACACACACACACACACAAAACAAAACAAAACCAAATTAAACTAAACTAAAAGCAAAAAAATATGAAACGAAACAAAACAACACAAAATAAGATAAAAAAATAAATAAAAAAAATAAATAAATCAAAGCAAACGTGTTGGTCCTAAAAGCAGGCTCATGTCCACAACTGTTGTAATTTTCACCCTATAGACTTGCAAAGCCAGGTAGATGAGATATTAGTAAAGGATTAATCAAGGATAATAAATAAATGCGCCACGCCTGCTGTTTAAATGATTTCAGATTAATGATCTATGGAGATGCTAAGAGCTGAATCCACAGGTGTGCTCTTCATTATCAAACATTAAAGAAAAGAATTAACATTGAATTTAACAATATGTCATGAGTTGCCACTGTCTATTTCTGATCAGCACTTATCAATAGCATATTAAAAAGGCCATTCGTGTGAGAAGAGCTGCAGAATTAGCGTCCACGCAGGACTCTGGTCTCCATGGCAAACTCACAGGATCCTTTCTCTCCAAATGCTGGATTTCAAAAGAAGGGCAATTATTTGCTCAGTATGTGCCGCTAATCCTTCTTTATCTGCATGGACACCACCTGAAACACTTTGATCAGAGATAGCGCTGTTTATCCACAGATGGAGAGTGAAAAAAAAGAGACAAGCTTGCATTTAACTCCTCCCATGCCATGAAAGTGAGAAGATCCTTTTTAATGTTGTTGATTAGAAGCTCTTCCCTCAGTCCTCTTGTAATGAAATACGTCTCTCCTCACTTGCGCTCACTTTTCCTGTGATGTTTTTTTTTTTTTTTCTGACTTTTTCACATGGACTTTCATTCGACTTCATTACGGGGTTGATGTCATTACTCAGCGTTAGAGAGAGAGACTGCTAGCGTTTCTGCCTGGAGGGTATTTGACATTTACCTGAGTGAGTCAGAGATGATTCATTCACTCCTGCAGGTGTGACACAACTGTAAATAGGCCACACAGTATCACAAAAATGCCACAGACACTAATAAAGTGTTGATATATGAATACAAGTGGTGCTTTTGCTCATAGTCCGGGTTAAACAAACACATTACCCTAATTATCAAAGTTTGGCACGTAACTCATCCCGTCCTGTTTGTGCTACAGACATGAATGATACTTCAAATCATGCAGATTTTTGCAGATTTATGAGTTTTACCTGGAGGAGAATAAAACCGGTAAATAAGATTTAGGTTGAAGGAGGGACCTGGGCAAGTTAGGTGGCTCTATTGACTTTGGCCTGTTTTAACAACTAGTAATAGACTAATAAATCATCCAGGACAGTTAATTGGCAAATATGCGGTTATTCTGATCGCTGATAAACAAAAGTGACCATTAAACCTGATATCAGTTCCAGTATCATCTATTTAACAGTCAAAGAATAATCCTTGAAATATTTATAGTCTTGAAATATTTCTGATTTTATTATTTTTTTAAATGTTTTGGTAAATTAAATAGTCATTACTATATCACAGAATTACATTACAATTACAGAATCACCTCAGAGAAGAATGGGATTACAATTTGTTTAAATTAAAATCATTTTGCAATGCAATAAAACACAAAAAAACAAAATAACTCATGGGCTTTTCTTTATGTAAGCTTAAAAAAAGTCAATATATCATCAATATTTTAGGCTGATGTGTGACCTGGTCATGCTTTTGTGTGATTCATTGATACATATCCATATTCTGTTATATTTATATTTGTGGTTTTTTTATTTATTTTTTATTATTAAATATTGTGTAAGACAAAACAAGCCAGAAATTCTCTGGCCTTAAAAATAAGCTTTTCTATATGCAAAATATTTCTAACGTGCATATTGTGTTTTGCAATATTATATATAAATATTGTGTAAAATAAGTTTTTTTTTCTGATTGTACTGTATATGAACATGATTTTGGTCATTGGCCAGACTGCTCTCAAGATACTGATAGCAGTGGAAACTACTAACAACTCAAAACACCCCAGCAACCACACATAACATCCTAGCAACTGCAAAGCAAGGTGCTATAAAACACTCAGAATACCTTAGCAACCACACAACAACTCCTTGGAAACAACACATCGTGACTTTCGTTTAAATTAGTTGCTTAAATTGTTTCGTCATTTAAAAAGCTTGCAAATTATCAGTCGGTCAATCGATTCCGCCAATTCTGAAACACAAATATTAGGAGTTCAAAAGTGCAGGATTTGTCATTTCAAAAGTACACTTTTAAAGAAGACATCTGAGAAGCTGACTTTTCCTGGTTAATAAATCTCAAACCGGCAGATAAAGAAATTGACTTAGTTATAAAACCTGAAACTCTGTTTTACCTGTATAGGACTACACTTCTGACATTTGAGAACTGTTTGGCCTCATTCAGTCAGTGTTTGGATTTGACAACCATATTTACTTGTGTGACTTTCAAACTGTCAGACAGACAAGGGAGGATCAAATAATGTGTGTATGAAGTCAAAACCCTTCTTTTGTCGATCCCTTATTTTTTGTCTTTTTGCTCGCAATTGATGAGTTTTTCTGGATTTCTGTGTTTTCACTTTTATACTGTATGATAGGGGTGCCGTTACAGCTGTATGATTGGGGCGCTGTTACGGCTGTACGATAGGGGGTGCTGTTACGTCTGTACAATAGGGGGCGCTGTTACAGCTGTAGGATAGGGGTTGCTGTTACGGCTGTACGATAGGGGTTGCTGTTACGGCTGTACGATAGGGGGCGCTGTTACGGCTGTGCAATAGGGGGTGCTGTTACGGCTGTACAATAGGGGGCGCTGTTACGGCTGTACGATAGGGGGCACTGTTACGGCTGTACGATAGGGGGTACTGTTACGGCTGTGCAATAGGGGGCGCTGTTACGGCTGTACAATAGGGGGTGCTGTTACGGCTGTGCAATAGGGGGTGCTGTTACGGCTGTACAATAGGGGGCGCTGTTACGGCTGTACAATAGGGGGCGCTTTTACGGCTGTGCAATAGGGGGCGCTGTTACGGCTGTACAATAGGGGGCGCTGTTACGGCTGTTCGATAGGGGGCGCTGTTACGGCTGTACAATAGGGGCGCTGTTACGGCTGTGCAATGGGGGTGCTGTTACGGCTGTACAATAGGGGTTGCTGTTACGGCTGTACGATAGGGGGCGCTGTTACGGCTGTACGATAGGGGGTGCTGTTACGGCTGTACAATAGGGGGCGCTGTTACGGCTGTACGATAGGGGGTACTGTTACGGCTGTGCAATAGGGGGCGCTGTTACGGCTGTACAATAGGGGGCGCTGTTACGGCTGTACGATAGGGGGCGCTGTTACGGCTGTACAATAGGGGGCACTGTTACGGCTGTACGATAGGGGGCGCTGTTACGGCTGTACAATAGGGGGCACTGTTACGGCTGTACGATAGGGGGCGCTGTTACGGCTGTACGATAGGGGGTGCTGTTACGGATGTACAATATAGGGCGCTGTTACGGCTGTGCAATAGGGGGTGCTGTTACGGCTGTACAATAGGGGTTGCTGTTACGGCTGTACGATAGGGGGCGCTGTTACGGCTGTACGATAGGGGGTGCTGTTACGGCTGTACAATAGGGGGCGCTGTTACGGCTGTACGATAGGGGGTACTGTTACGGCTGTGCAATAGGGGGCGCTGTTACGGCTGTACAATAGGGGGCGCTGTTACGGCTGTACGATAGGGGGCGCTGTTACGGCTGTACAATAGGGGGCACTGTTACGGCTGTACGATAGGGGGCGCTGTTACGGCTGTACAATAGGGGGCACTGTTACGGCTGTACGATAGGGGGCGCTGTTACGGCTGTACGATAGGGGGTGCTGTTACGGATGTACAATATAGGGCGCTGTTACGGCTGTGCAATAGGGGGTGCTGTTACGGCTGTACAATAGGGGTTGCTGTTACGGCTGTACGATAGGGGGCGCTGTTACGGCTGTACGATAGGGGGTGCTGTTACGGCTGTACAATAGGGGGCGCTGTTACGGCTGTACGATAGGGGGTACTGTTACGGCTGTGCAATAGGGGGCGCTGTTACGGCTGTACAATAGGGGGCGCTGTTACGGCTGTACGATAGGGGGCGCTGTTACGGCTGTACAATAGGGGGCACTGTTACGGCTGTACGATAGGGGGCGCTGTTACGGCTGTACAATAGGGGGCACTGTTACGGCTGTACGATAGGGGGCGCTGTTACGGCTGTACGATAGGGGGTGCTGTTACGGATGTACAATATAGGGCGCTGTTACGGCTGTACGATAGGGGGCGCTGTTACGGCTGTACGATAGGGGGTGCTGTTACGGCTGTACAATATAGGGCGCTGTTACGGCTGTACAATAGGGGGCGCTGTTACGGCTGTACAATATGGGGCGCTGTTACGGCTGTACGATAGGGGGTACTGTTACGGCTGTGCAATAGGGGGCGCTGTTACGGCTGTACAATAGGGGGCACTGTTACGGCTGTACGATAGGGGGTGCTGTTACGGCTGTACGATAGGGGGTGCTGTTACGGATGTACAATATAGGGCGCTGTTACGGCTGTACGATAGGGGGCGCTGTTACGGCTGTACGATAGGGGGTGCTGTTACGGCTGTACAATATAGGGCGCTGTTACGGCTGTACAATAGGGGGCGCTGTTACGGCTGTACAATATGGGGCGCTGTTACGGCTGTACAATAGGGGGCGCTGTTATGGCTGTGCAATAGGGGGTGCTGTTACGGCTGTACAATAGGGGGCGCTGTTACGGCTGTACGATAGGCGGCGCTGTTACGGCTGTACGATAGGGGTTGCTGTTACGGCTGTACGATAGGGGGCGCTGTTACGGCTGTACAATATGGGGCGCTGTTACGGCTGTACGATAGGGGGCGCTGTTACGGCTGTACGATAGGGGTTGCTGTTACGGCTGTACGATAGGGGGCGCTGTTACGGCTGTACAATAGGGGGCGCTGTTACGGCTGTACGATAGGGGTTGCTGTTACGGCTGTACGATAGGGGGCGCTGTTACGGCTGTACGATAGGGGGCGCTGTTACGGCTGTACAATAGGGGGCGCTGTTACGGCTGTACGATAGGGGTTGCTGTTACGGCTGTATGATAGGGGTTGCTGTTACGGTTGTACAATATGGGGCGCTGTTACGGCTGAACAATATGGGTCGCTGTTACGGCTGTACAATATGGGTCGCTGTTACGGCTGTACGATAGGGGGCGCTGTTACGGCTGTACGATAGGAGTTGCTGTTATGGCTGTACGATAGGGGTTGCTGTTACGGCTGTACAATATGGGGCGCTGTTACGGCTGTACAATATGGGTCGCTGTTACGGCTGTACAATATGGGGCGCTGTTACGGCTGTACAATATGGGGCGCTGTTACGGCTGTACGATAGGGGGCGCTGTTACGGCTGTACGATGGGGGCGCTGTTACGGCTGTACGATAGGGGGCGCTGTTATGGCTGTACGATAGGGGGCGCTGTTACGGCTGTACGATGGGGGCGCTGTTACGGCTGTACAATATGGGTCGCTGTTACGGCTGTACAATATGGGGCGCTGTTACGGCTGTACAATATGGGGCGCTGTTACGGCTGTACAATATGGGGCGCTGTTACGGCTGTACGATAGGGGGCGCTGTTACGGCTGTACGATAGGGGTTGCTGTTATGGCTGTACGATAGGGGGCGCTGTTACGGCTGTACAATATGGGGCGCTGTTACGGCTGTACAATATGGGTCGCTGTTACGGCTGTACAATATGGGGCGCTGTTACGGCTGTACAATATGGGGCGCTGTTACGGCTGTACAATGGGGGGCTGTTACGGCTGTACAATATGGGGCGCTGTTATGGCTGTACAATAGGGGGCGCTGTTATGGCTGTACGATAGGGGGCGCTGTTACGGCTGTACGATGGGGGCGCTGTTACGGCTGTACGATAGGGGGCGCTGTTATGGCTGTACGAGTCACATTTACGTTTTTAGGTGAATTTTCAAGGTCACAATAGAGTGATTTCAATTGCAACCCGGGGATTTCAAGTTGGTCGTGCAAATTCACCGCATTGACCAACAACAGGATATAATATAAGATAAAAAACGTATATATATATATATATATATATATATATATATATATATATATATATATATATATATATATATATATATATATATATATAATGTGTTTTTAATACATATTTATTTATTGACTATTTCATTTTTATTTAAATTTGTTTTGATTGTCTTTTTAAATATGCTTTGATAGTGCTAAGGTTTTTTTCTTTTTTTCAAAAGTAATCTAGCTACGATTAAGTTGGACAAAATAAAAGAATCAAGACACGTTTATTCCTCAATCCAGCAAGCCCACGGAAGCTGCGGTCTGTGCCAGCCCTGAGGTAACGGCCTCAAACAAGGCTTCCTCTGTCAGCTTAAACGCTGTCCTGGAGCAAAACTGGCATTTCATCTGACGATTGGAAAGGATAGGCTAGCACTGAATGACATGTCTTTCTTCCTCCAAACCAAATGACATTTCCCCCCTCTCCTACAGACCTTAACCTCCTGAAACGCTCCTCCACGCCGCTCGCTCTAACTGCTGTTTTGACATAGATTATAACTTTGCATCTTGGTTTGTGCATCCCCACGTTCTGACAGCCAGATCACATTAGGCTTCCCAAATTATTGAGAAAGGTGTCATATGTCCCCTTGTTGAGCTGTCTGTATTTCTCGTTCGCAACTCGTTCCTTTTGTGCATTTTTCAATCTCACCAGCACATGCCTGGAATAGCGAAAAGCAACATTTGAAGTAAAAATTTGAACACATTTTTGAATTGATGAAAATACATTTGTTCACATATGTCTTATTTTGCACTCAAAAATAAATAAATAAAGGTGACCAGTTTTATTGCAAAACAACTTTCACATTTCAAAATTCAAGCAATCTAAGTTTGGGGGTAAACAAGGAAATTTTGTATCAACGCTATGTTGTTTGTTAAAATAGCACAAATGCTTATAAAAATATAAACAGGACAGTTCCAGTTGAAATTCTAAGAGGGTATTTTGAAGATATCTTGGAGGATGTTGGTAACCAAATAGTTTACTGTATGAAAAAAGAAAAAACATCCCTTTAATTGCGTAATCAACTGTTTTAAGGCAGTACGCCTAATACTTTTATACACAGATCTGTAGAGCAAACAAAAGTTCAAGGTACTCCATATTTGGAAATAAAAGTTGATAATCTGTTATGACCAATGTGCTTTTGAAAGTTAATCCTCACATACTGTAATTCACATTAACCTGGTTCTGTAGCTCTGTAGAAGTTGCTGTTAAAGTTTTGCTTAATTGAATTGTATTTTGTGACTAACTGGATAGCAATTGGTTTAGGGGCGGTAGGCTGTTTTTTCCTTCATGTTTGATGATATAAAATGTGATAACAGGAAATGTGCAAGCAATGACAGGAAGAGCCGCTTAGACACTCGTTCATCACTGAAATATTGTATGCATGAATGAAACACAGTAACACAGTACTTTTTTAAACACAGTAAGAAGGTTTCAGGTTCCTGCCTTGCTGTAAAATTCCTGTAGGCTGCATACTTTTAAGGTTGTACCTGAACTAAAAGAGAACCTCACAAGTGACTGATTTGTAACACTCTACATTGGCAGCAACCATAACTATAATACCGCACTTCACTCAAAATTTCACGCGATTTCAAAAGTGTTTAGCATTAGCATGTTGCAATGCTAATGGTGCAATACTCTAATGAGCATAAAAACACAAAACACAAATAATGAGTCAACTTTTTAATGAAATTAACCTGTTATTGCCAATTTTCAATATTGAATGAAGCATAAATTAAAGCTTTAGCATAAGTTCTGCCGGGAAGACTCAATTGTTACGTCACTCTACCTTCTCATCTATCCAATCACATTCTAATACTCGTGGTAAAAAAGATTGGTACTTACACACGTTTGAGTTCACAGATGCTGATGCTTCCATTCACCTCCATCCTCCCCACCACCTCCAAGACGGATCCTTCCCTCCATCCTCCCCACCACCACCACCAGGATGGTCCCTTCCCATACCTCACAGAGGGTCGGCTGCGCCCCTGCCTTTGTCTTCAGGCAGGATATGCAGAGTCCGGACCCTCAGATTGCGAGTTACGGACGGGGCCTACGCCAAATAACTTTATTGCTTGCTGGGCTGTTAATCTATGTGTCGAAAATGTACATGCACGTTCATGACATTAAATGAGAAAATGTCACAAAATTTCAAGAAGAAATAAATAGTTTAACCAGAATTAGAAGCAGTTTAAAAATTTAGTGTGTTTTAAACTGACACGCTAGCCCGGTTAAAACCAGACTATTCTCAGTAGTAACTGAGTTATGGTCTGGCAAAGCTCCATAGACAAATCATTTCCAAACAGGCGTCACCAATGGACGTCGCTCAAATGCCTCTGGGCGCAGTTGGATAGACCTAAAACCAATCAGAGCGATCGGCATCGTGTAAAGCCATATGCTGCGTCCCAATTCGCCTAAGTTACACTACGCCATAAAAGTATGTACTCTTTTTGGGAAGAAAAGGTATTTACTTTTGAATGTGAATGTTGAATGTTCGTCATCTTTATCGGACGGATCTGTCGCGTGCATCCTGTCACGTAAACTGCCCTGTCAATCATCGTGTCACAGTTAAAATCCTCTATTAAATCTAATTTAATTTCCTACCGTTTCGGAGAGAAATGTAGTAGCACGTTCATCTGCCAGTGGGTCTTTCATGGAGACTGTCCTCATGTGTTTGCAATTTGAATATAATAATGCTGCATTTAAAAGTTGCTGCGCTTCACCAACGGATGTCACTCAAATGCCTCTGGGCGCAACTGGATAGACCTAAAACCAATCGGAGCGATCGTCATCGTGTAAAGCCCGCCCCAACGTTTCTGATTGGTGCCGCGATTTCTAGGCCATGGAAATGGGCTTGAATGAGCTCTTTGCCAGACTACTTCTCGAGCAAATCTGAATTTGCCGGAAGTTGTTTGGGTTTTCCCAGGCTACTGACCCGCAACAAAAATTACAAATACTAGTGACTAGTATTTTGGCGGGAAACTATAGCCACTCATAGAACTGTTTATTTAGAAATATATATTCAGTTCTGATGTGAATAAGTGCGGATATGTGAAATATGTAATGCGCAGGTTTATATCTTTTAAGCCTCTGTTTGTGTTGGTCGGCCTCGAAAAATCACTCACCGCTCCTTCAAATAGTTGATTTTTGGTGAATTGAATGGAAACCAATGGGGAACCAATTTTTACAGACTTTCCAAAACACATCCATGTGTCGAAACTTTGCAGGCACATTTAAGGCCCCAAATGTCACAAAAATCCAAGAAGAAATCAATTGTTTATCTAGAATTGCAAGGAGTTTACAAATTGAGTGTGGGTCAAATAGTTACAATTAAAATGGCTATATATTTTTGAGCTGAGCTACTCACAGAACAACATGTTTATTTAGAAATACATTCAGCTCTGGTGTGAAGTAGTTCGGATGTTTGAAATATATAACATGTAAGCATGCTGCATCATCACCTATGTTTTTTATGCATGTTTAATTAAGGCATATCTCTTAAATATTGACTAATACGTTGGAAATGTCACATGGTGCAGATAAGCGGTTCTCACTATGAACTTCAATGGGTTAAGGTTATGTTTTCAAGAAGCTCTTTGGGACCATATTTCTAAGACGCAATTAAACCATTCTCAAGGATTTGCAACGCTAGGAGAGTATTAGGCGATTAAAAATCCTAATATGCCAACGAAATACTCCTCTTTGAACTAGGAATGTGTTTTGCCTGGGAATATATGATTATATTGTTAGTGCAGCGATGGCACAAATCTTTAAAAAATTGCAGTGCTCTTAGCCGCACGTAAACAAAAAATCCATACTTTTAAGCAAAGCCCATCTCTCATCTATTTGGATTAGATGAAAAGAAAAGAATGTCAGCTAGCTTTTATGTCAGCTGAAGACTTTTTTTTTTTTCCCATTTAGCCTTGTGTAACAAAATTACTACTTAATAAATGCAGCAAGTGAGTTTGCTCTAGACATAATTGAAGCTTTTCCTGAATCGTCGTCGTGTTTAAAGTGCGGGGAATTAATGAAGGTGATACGAGTGGGGTTTGGGGGGGGGGGGGGGGGGGGGGGTGGGGGGGGGGATTGGCGTCTGGGTTGGGGGTTGCTCTCTGCCTACCTGCATGACATTGGGGCTTTTTTTCTTATGGAAATTGAGCCCCGTGTTTCAATTGAACATTACGGGATGTGGAACGGGGGTCTGGATGTGTGTTTAATGAAGCAGCAGTTATCTCCCATCCCTCCCAACCTGCACTGCTCTCCCTAATCCCGCTATTCACGCCTAATACACTGAGCAAAGCTTTCTGCGGCGAGCCGTAATGGAAAATGTATATGTTTATAAATATCACACACTTGTTTGTTCACACAGAAATCCATCTCAATCCTCCCCGTCCTCACCCACTCGACGAGCTGTTGCGTTTCTAGAGCACCCACTGCATTCACACCGCAAACTCGCAATTAATTTCCACTCGGTCGCCGTGCCGTTGCGCGTTTGAAGGCTGCGCAGTTCGTTTGAACTCCCATCAGGTGCTTTGATAAGAGCCCATGCTGTTCATTTACCTACTCTGTAAATGCAAAGAGAGCTACACCCATTTTCCTTCAGCCCTTATCAACGGGCAATGCAAACAGACCATTTGAAAAAATGAGACACTTCTAAGACAAATGAGCTGATAGCACTTGAGGGGATCATGATAAAAAGACTAAGGAGTTATTATTTTCAGATTGGACTGATAGAAGGCATTTCGGAAGGACTGACAGTTGTTTTCAATGCTTGATATGTAACATTAAGGCACCAACTCTGTTGATTGCTATTTCATTTGTTTTGCATCAACGCGACCTTGTGGAGTTCGCTGTCGCGGAATCCATTCTGCTATTCACTGTCATTTCTGCATTTTTTGCAGGAAAAAATGTGCAAAATAAGCTTGAAACTCTTTAAAAAGTGGTAATTAATTTCAAACTAATTCATTTTTTTAATCCTATTACCAAAACCTGCAATCTAACCGGTGTTTAAAATGTGATTTCACTATCACTTTTTAACTATTTATGTACATACATGTTTTTAGGTTGTACTTATATTTCAAAATGACCTGCATGCCATTACAGCTGTTATTAATTTCTGTCATTACATCTAGAATTATTTTTAACATAGTTACTTAGTAGTTAAAGGCACTTAGGCCTAGTGGGACCCAGGAAAAACTGAAGAAACAGTTTTTTTTCATTGCAAAACATAAATATATCATTGTCCTGCTCTTTATATAAAGTTTGATAAGTATGTCAAACTTTATAGGCATATTTGCATACTAGATAGCATTTCTCAACTGCTCGATTGCTTGTATCATCGCAAAATGTTTACTATATTATCGCCCAGCTTTAAGCTGCTAAATTCGACAATAAGGAATCAATATATTCAAATTTTCTAAACGTTAGCCTCATGACTTTCTGTAAAGCTATGTTATATAAATTGGACTTGGCTTGACTTGACCAGAATGAGTCACTTGCAGATTTAGCTTATATGAAACTATCATTTGCAAACTGGTTTGGTTTATAGTTGCTGATGGACATTTAGAAAACGGAATAGGAGTATGGTGATGTCACTTCCTGTGTGACAATTTTATGGAATTAAAAGTTTTCTTTCTTCATAGTTGGAAAATCATGCCGTAACAGGGTGGGATGCAAAAGTGTGGGAAACATTTGGTTAGATAATATTTTTTCTACAATTATTTGGCTGTTTGACAGATTATGTCACTGTTGATAATTATTTGAGCAGGTTTTATAGCTAGATTTTTTTTTGTGTGTGTGTGTGTGTTAGAAAATAGTTTTAAAGACATACAGTAGTTCTCATTTCAAAGTGACAAGACATTTGTGCTTTAAAAATAGCAATAGGACACCAATTTTTACCGTAATTGTGCTAATTGTCACCCGTATTCCCTTGTAAAGCCAATTTTAAGTTTGTTTATCAACAATTTCCTTCGTCCCTCGTGAAAAACGTTCTGAGAGCCATATTGTCCGAGTTGGCTAGCTGTGATTATTTCTTAATTTGCTGATGACAAGGTTGTCTTGTGCTGCTTCAGACGGAGGGCCACTAAGCTTTTCGGAAGGAGCTGGAATCCAAAGGGATAAGTGGAGATTGGAGATCTGTGAAGGCAATATTAATGTGCTTAAAGCGGAATGGAAAGTAGTTTTGAGGAGTAGAGTGTAAGAAGGTTTAAAAATATCTGGAGAGGATGAGACACATATAAGTATGTGAGAACTATACTGTGTCCTGGGATCGGCCGTGTCTGACAGCCAAATGAAAAGTAGCGCTGCCAGATAGTAGGGCCACGGCACATCGTAATGCTGGAGATAGTGAGACTGTAGGTGACCGTTATACCGTGTCCTAACCAGGTAAGGCGCAACCTCGTCTGTCTGTGCTGAAAGCCTAAATGCTGTGCGATGTGACTCAATGACAGTCAGAAGATATCTGGTATTTGAAATATGGTAAAGTGAAGCAGGATTTTGGACCAATCAGAGTTTACAATGTGGGCGGAGTTACTTGGCACAATGGTGCAGAAACCACACAACTGGGAACGTTTTTAGGGTCGCTCTTTAGATTAGGGCCCAATTCTAATTAAACACTAATAACTAACTATGAACTTCGACTTTTGCCTCAATAAACTCCTAATTACTGCTTATTACTGACGTATTAGTACGTCGTGGAAGTGAATTGTTAATTCATGGCCATGATATACATTTTTTGTCCAGCATGCCATGTGTAAAATCATTATATAAGTGATTTTTTAGGTTGTCAAATCTTGCTTTTAATGTTGTTTATATGTCTATTTTGTGTTGCTTAATATGCTTTAAGACATGTACAAATTCATAAGTCGACACCATTGCTGAGTATTTCCTCCTTAAAACTGCAGTGAACCAAAGACAGTCTCAAAAACACGCTTTAAAATCGCTGGTGTTTCTGACGTCACAAACTTGTAACCAATCAGATCAACGTGTGATCGTCAACCAGTGGATCTCTGAGCTAAGTGAGTGAGTGGAGGCGGGGCTCATTTGCATATTCATAGAACTGCATATACTAACTGAGGCAAGGGTGTCGAGTTACATTCAAGATATTTTAAGGCATGAAGAATCTTTTTTCAAAAAAAAAAACACGCTTAAATATGTCATTTTGGTGATCAAAGATGAGTTTTAAGGGATACAATGATTGACTACAGGGGGACTTTAAGCTTCTTTTCTTCTTTTTTTTTTAATAGGTTATCTCAGAAAACCTGCCTGCAACATTTTGGGAACATTATTTTATGATTAAATGAATACCTAAAAACCTTCCTAGAATGTTATTATTTGGTTCCCCCCCCAAAACTAAGCAAGTGGGAACAGAGTACTAATATTAGCGTACGGTTCTGAGTTTGCTTGGGAGTTGCTATGAAGTGTCACTTATGATGTTCCATTTATAGCAGCTAATTGGGTTTCAACGTGTCAGTTATAGTCCATATGCAAACATCAGCACAGTAAGCATGGCATAACAGGGGATTTATTCAATTAAAACATGGCACACTCAGAAGGACATTGTGTCCTGGAATCCAAAAAAAATACAAGAAACAAGGACAGTGCGTTATTGTGAATGGAGCGACACGTCTGCCAGCGCCGTGAAGCTTTAAGAATGATGGTTAAGTACCTATATGTGACTGAAATATTATTGTGAGGTGACTGAGTATTTGCGCAACAACCTATGCTACAAGGTCAAGCTCATTAAGCTGGAGATTGCTAGAAAAAGAGATTGAAAATCTTTAGAGTAGCGCTACAATAAGACAAAATACGAGGACAGCTGTCAGTAATGCAGAATCTCCAAATGCAGCTTTCAGTCCCGTCTTTAATAGTGTCTCCTCTTTCTTTTGTTGATTCCTCTGTCTGTCCTCCGTTTCCATTTTTTTTTTTTTCAGCTAAATTGATTTTTTAATTACGCATTGTTTTAGTGCTTGATTGACAGCGCCTGTTAATGAATCTTGGCCCAGATACTTGATTCAAGGATAAAACTGAACTTCCTCTTAGTAATTAAAGAGATACATGCAATACTTTGTTGGAAACATAATTAAATGTGATTAAGCTGTGCTCTCTGCTCGCCTCAGAAGTCAATGCTATTTACGCTGATACTTCAGCGAACATTCAAACCGCACAGTAGCTACGCATTGCAGTTGTCCTATTTTCGGGGAATTGCTGTTTTTGCCATTTTTATTAGGTTTTTTTGTGTGTTTTTAAAAAATAATTCTGTATAGTTTTCAGTTTTTATTGTATTTTTCCCCCTTTATGATAGTACTTCAACTTCAACTTACACAAAAATCAGAAATGTTGCCTTGGCAACTAGCTGAAATAAAATATATTTTTTAATATTTTATTTAAATTTCTGCTAATGAAATGTGTATTATTGCTTTAGGTTTAGTTAGGATAATAACCCTGATGTCGGTGAACATTTGTTTTTGCATTACAGTACAGTGTAAAACATAAAAATTAACCTTCCTTTTTTTTTTTTTTTTTGCTGTTCAATGCCATATCAAGCTTCTTATATTTCAGCCATCATGCAGGTCAAAACAACTGATCAACTCTGATCATAGAACTGAAAATCATACTAGAAGCAGGAGCCTGTCTGATCGGGCACATGTATCCCTTCCAGTTATACTTGCTCTACTCCGAGTGGGATTTGAACGGGCATTTTTTCGGCATGGGAGGAAGGCGCGCTAACAGTTGCTTTAGCATCAGTTGCTAGTGAACCTCTTAAGGTAAGGGGAGTGAGGTTTACCAGCTCTTTACTAGCTGGGGGTTACACTCACCCCCCTAAACATCACTCCTATTCAGGTCAAGGCACCTATGTAAGCCCTCCGGTTATACTAGCAGATTTGAGCCAGCGTTTCCAGCATGAGAGGTGGGCGCATTAACAAGGAGGCTAAAGACCGCAGCCTAGAGTCAGTCACTAGTGCGACTCTTGAAGCTAGGGGAGTGAGGTTTACCAGCTCTTACTAGCTGGCCTCAGTGACACTCACCCTCCTAAACCTCACCCCCATCCGGGTCACGGCACCAGTCTAACCACTCCGGTTCTACTCACACAGTTCTTATTAGCTGGCCTCAGTTACACTCACCCCCCTTCACCTCACTCCCATCTGGGTCACGGCACCAATGTAACCCCAGGTTTACTCCCACAGCTCTTACTAGCTGGCCTCCATTAAACTCACCCCCCTAAACCTCACTCCCATCCGGGTCACGGCACCAATGTAACTCCTGATTTACTCCCACAACTCTTACTAGCTGGCCTCCGTTAAACTCACCCCCCTAAACCTCACTCCCATCCGGGTCACGGCACCAATGTAACCCCAGGTTTACTCAGACAGCTCTTCCTAGCTGGCCTCAGTTAAACTCACCCCCCTAAACCTCACTTCCATCCGGGTCACGGCACCAATGTAACCCCTGGTTTACTCACACAGCTCTTCCTAGCTGGTCTCAGTTACACTCACCCCCCTAAACCTCACTCCCACCCGGGCCACGGCACCAATGGAACCCCTGGTTTACTCACACTGTTCTTACTACTTGGCCTCCATTACAGTCACCCCCTTAAACCTTACTCCTATCTGGGCCACGGCACCGCTGTAACCCCTGGTTTACTCCCACAGCTCTTCCAAGCTGGCCTCCGTTAAACTCACCCCCCTAAACCTCACTCCCATCTGGGTCACGGCACCAATGTAACTTCTCCTGTTCTACTCCCACTGCTGCAAGCAGGATTTGGCGTGCGGGCGCATTAACAAGGACGCTAAAGACCACAGCTTCTAGCATCAGTCACTAGTGCGCCTCTTGAGGCCTGGGGAGTGAGGTTTACCTGCACAGCTTTTTACTAGCTGGCCTCTGTTACACACACATGCCTTTATCCCAACCTTCTTCCTGACACCCGGGCGACCTGTGTATGTACACACGCCACCGCCCAAGGACCCATAGCTGTACAGCCCCTGACACACACGGTCCCGTGTGAATGTTTAAACGGCGTGTTTGAACAGCACTGATGCCTTGCAGCAATAGCTGTATCATGATAAGAGGCAATATGAAATTGTACATTGCAGGTCGTATCCTGGGAAATTAGTTTTGTTATTGTTTTTGTAATGCAATAAATACCTTTTTTTTTTGTCACAATGAAATTGATATTTAATCCTACATGTTTAACTTCACATAACATTTATGTTGTGAAATCAATCATGTAAAATTACATGCAGCCTTTTGTTTTCTTTGCGTACAGTGCTGTTTGCATTACTCAATCACATTAGCGATTGATGAGCTGTCATTTGCACCTCACAACCAAGTGCCTTTTAACCACCACTTTCATCAACAATACCAATTTTAGTATGTTTGTCTTATAATGATGAATAGAGGTTAAAGATCCAGTTTATATTAGAGGCATACAAATGTCTATATAATAAAAATCTTTACAGTCTTTTATACTGTAGTCTTAAACAAGACACACACACAGTATTGGAGAGCAAATAATATCGCAGACAGATACATATAGCGTATCCTGATGCACACTTTAAATGAAGAAGCAGAACAAAGAATAAAGACTAAGGTTTACCAAAAAAAAAACAGTGTTATTTTTAGTATTATTTATATACTATTATAGTATAATTGTGACGTTTTGAGGTTTTTGAGTTCTGTTTTATGAATCTGTTTCTATGTTTTCAGTTTCTGTGATCCGTTTTCCCCTGTCTTTTGTGATTTTGGTTTAGTCCTGTTTTCCCCGGTCTGTTTAATTAGTTCATTTGTGTCAGCTGTGTCTTGTTAATCATCCTGTTTGCCTGTGTATATATACCCCAGTGTTTTACTCAGTCTTGTTCTGTAGTCGTCAGATTATGGTTGTCTTTGTATGGTTAATGTTTGATTTCCTGGAGTTTTGTCTTTTGATTTTGTAATCTGAAACCATTTCAGTTCTAATAAATAAATACTTTGTTTTTGAATTACTTAAACCTCGTCTCAGCATCCTGCCTGCATCAACCCTGACAGAACGACAGACCACAACAAAAAAGAAAATGTGCTGGGATCAACTCACAGGGATAATTAAGGAGAGCCACGACCTGCTGGAGTATACGGTGAAGTTCAGTGATATGGCTAAAGACTGGAATGTATGTGATGAAACCATTATCACAGCATATATGATCGGTGCTGTAAGCGTCGATCCTCGTCCACTCCCCGATTTCTCGGGGTTGAGCTGGAGGGAAGCTGTTGCCATCTGCTGGGAAAGTTTTACCCCCCAGTACGCCTCACATCCAGCCAACCCAACCGATTCAGTTCCAGTGCCAGTTCCAGTGCCTGAGCCGTTGGTGCCAGTTCCAAGTCTTGTTCCGAAGCCTGTTCCGAGCCCAGCACATTTTAAAAAGATCACCTGGCCCAGAGCACGAAAACTTATTTCTAATAGTGCTGATCTTGGGTCTAAAATGTTTGACCCACCTTGGGTATCCGTTCGGAGAGCACGCAAGTTTTTTCCACATACCACCAGATCTACTGATCCTCTCATCAGCCCAGCCGAACCTGAGCCTGAGCCGGTGGCATCTGTTCCTGAGCCTGAGCCGGTGACGTCTGTTCCTGAGCCTGAGCCGGTGGCGTCTGTTCCTGAGCCTGAGCCGGTGGTGCCAGTTCCAGTGCCTGAGTCGGTGGTGCCAGTTCCAGAGCCTGAGCCGGTGGCGTCTGTTCCTGTTCCTGAGCCTGAGCCGGTGGCGTCTGTTCCTGAGCCTGAGCCGGTGGCGTCTGTTCCTGAGCCTTTGGCGTCTGTTCCTGAGCCTGAGCCGGTGGCGTCTGTTCCTGAGCCTGAGCCGGTGGTGCCAGTTCCAGTGCCTGAGCCGGTGGCGTCTGTTCCTGAGCCTGAGCCGGTGGCGTCTGTTCCTGAGCCTGAGCCGGTGGCGTCTGTTCCTGAGCCTGAGCCGGTGGCGTCTGTTCCTGAGCCTGAGCCGGTGGCGTCTGTTCCTGAGCCGGTGGCGTCTGTTCCTGAGCCTGAGCCGGTGGCGTCTGTTCCTGAGCCTGAGCCGGTGGCGTCTGTTCCTGAGCCTGAGCCAGTGATGTTTGTTCCTGAGTCTGAGCCGGTGGTATCTGTTCCTGAGCCCGAACCAGTGATGTCTGTTCCTGAGTCTGAGCCGGTGGTGTCTGTTCCTGAGCCTGAGCCGGTGGCGTCTGTTCCTGAGCCCGAGCCAGTGATGTTTGTTCCTGAGTCTGAGCCGGTGGTATCTGTTCCTGAGCCCGAACCAGTGATGTCTGTTCCTGAGTCTGAGCCGGTGGTGTCTGTTCCTGAGACTGAGATGGTGATGTCTGTTCCTGAGCCCGAGCTGGTGGTGTCTGTTCCTGAGCCCGAGCCGGTGGTGTCTGTTCCTGAGCCCGAGCCGGTGGTGTCTGTTCCTGAGTCTGAGCCGGTGGTGTCTGTTCCTGAGCCCGAGCCGGTGGTGTCTGTTCCTGAACCTGAGCTGGTGGTGTCTGTTCCAGAGCAAGAGCCAGAACCTGTCAATTTCCCCATTAAAATTTTGGGGGGGCGCATACCTGCTAGGGGAACAGCGGAGGGTTCTCTGACGCGGTTCCCAATACCACCATGGCCACCTGAAAAAATAGCTCCACCATGGCCGCCTGAAGGGTCATCTCCACCATGGCCACCTGAAGGGTCATCTCCACCATGGCCACCCGAAAGGTCATCTCCACCATGGCCACCTGAAGGGTCATCTCCACCATGGCCACCCGAAGGGTCATCTCCACCATGGCCACCTGAAGGGTCATCTCCACCATGGCCACCCGAAAGGTCATCTCCACCATGGCCACCTGAAGGGTCAGCTCCACCATGGCCACGTCCACAGCCTGCTCCACCATGGCCACGTCCACAGCCTGCTCCACCATGGCCACGTCCACAGCCTGCTCCACCATGGCCACGTCCACAGCCTGCTCCATCATGGCCACGACCACAGCATGTTCCGCCCTGGTCTCCTGACCAACCTGCATCCGTCTGGATCGTCCTGGAGTCTAGGATGCCCACCCTCCCACCCTTTTGGATGTTTTATACGGCGCGAGGACGCGCCTTTGGGGAGGGGGGAGGTACTGTGACGTTTTGAGGTTTTTGAGTTCTGTTTTATGAATCTGTTTCTATGTTTTCAGTTTCTGTGATCCGTTTTCCCCTGTCTTTTGTGATTTTGGTTTAGTCCTGTTTTCCCCGGTCTGTTTAATTAGTTCATTTGTGTCAGCTGTGTCTTGTTAATCATCCTGTTTGCCTGTGTATATATACCCCAGTGTTTTACTCAGTCTTGTTCTGTAGTCGTCAGATTATGGTTGTCTTTGTATGGTTAATGTTTGATTTCCTGGAGTTTTGTCTTTTGATTTTGTAATCTGAAACCATTTCAGTTCTAATAAATAAATACTTTGTTTTCGAATTACTTAAACCTCGTCTCAGCATCCTGCCTGCATCAACCCTGACAATAATATTTTGAAATGGCTTTTATTTATATAGTTTCATTTTATTTTAGTCATTCAAATTAGCTTTTGTCATTTTCATATTTCTATTTAGCTTCGAAATATTAGCTTTTTATGTTAATTTCATTTTAGTTGTAGTCATTTTAGTACTTTAAAAAAAATAAAAGTACAAACTAAATGTCTAAACTAAAAAAAAATCACTTATTTTCTTTTTTTTCTTCCAAACTATACAGGAAAATACATGATTTTTTTAATTGATTTATTTATGACACTATTGGAAAGCTCGTCTCATAAATTAGTTAAAGTCCTATAAGTTAGTTAGTTTCGGATCAAATGATACACGAGAAAACAAAGATATTTTCACTTGATGTAAACTTTGAGAGATTCGATTATCTGTTCAATGAGCAACATTCATGAAACACAAACAGAACAAATTTATTTATAAATATTTTATGAACAAGTTACCAAGAAATTTGTAAATGAAGCCCAATCAGATGTCTCAAAAATATGCTGTGCTATATATTAAGACTATATGACTGTAGCACCATTAATAAATGGTAAATCCAGTGGTAATTCACTTAAATTAATAGTTTAATCATGCACACAAATTATAGCAAAAAAAAACAGCTTGTCAATATGTTTATCAAATAGAGCCAAAGAATATTTTTGAAGCGTGTATGGAAAAGAGCATTGTGCAAATTCTTCAAAATTTCTCCATTTGTGTTCCACAAAAGACAGATAAACACCATTTAATTAATTTTTTGATTAATTGATGATCTATTCTTTTAAACATGACTAAATGTATTGGTGGCTGTCTACAAGGGCATACTTAGTAAAATTGTGGCAAATGAACCCTATTGTCTGATCACAACAGGCGCCAAACAAACTCTACAGCTGATCATAAAGGAGAGGGCAGAGAGGATCATGGGGGCTTTGCAGGCGGCGGCCATCTTTAAGCTTTCCACTTTCCCTTTCACTCTCTGCTAACTCAGCTTTAACGTTTCCCTATTGTCTGCGTCCCATTCATGGAGAGTCACTCACTATCCATTAATTACCACTTCCTTCGGCGCATGTGGAGACTCCCCCATACGCCAACTCATTTACAAAGGCACACTTCCCTCCTCTGCTGCCATTCATGTGCGGGACGGTTCAGCACCCCTCCAGTGCCGAAGCCCTATGTTCTTTCTCACCATAAGGACATATTCATTAGATAAGACAAAAGCCGATTTTCATGGCCTTCATGCGTGCTTTTCATTTCGGTCCAGCATAATGTGTCTTTTAGCAGGTGTCCCCTCCACCAAACAACCACTCAGGGGAGCAGAGATAGCACTCGTCTAAACTGTTGTCTTGACTTTCTTTAGCATGAAAAGAGTAAGACACACAACAGCAGATTTAACCAAAGGTTTGCGTTAGACTGCCAACAGAAGGGCTGATGGCTAGAGTTGGTTAGAGCATTGTAATTCAGCTCTACTACAACTTAATCTCTGTAAACAACACTTTCACTCTGCCTATGTTTCCACTGAAAACTGAATCAACAGAATTAGAAAAGAGTTAGGGGAGAACAAGTTTCACACAATATGTTGTTATCTGTTTCAATGTAATACTGTTTAAAATGTCTCACAAATTCAGGGCAGGCTGTTATATTATACTAAACTTGTTATATTAACCAAAGGCCCAACTTTTACTACTATGCACTACTATTTAAATGAATCATTTGATATAATCCATTTATTGTGTACATGCATGTTTTTATTGTATTTATATTAAAAAAAAAAAAAACCACACATGCATGTAATTACAGCTGTAATTAATTTGTTATTACATTTATAATTACATTGTTGAACCCTTAAACCTGAGACAAAAGCACATAGTACATAGTAGTTAAATACACCTAATATAAACTGTGACCTAGGTCTGTTTAAGGTATATCCGTAAATCTGTTAAATCTCTTATAGTGTGTAACGTCTTAGTCCAATGATGATGAAGAAGATTCAAATTTAAGCATGTTTATTAAAACAAAGTAAACTAAGGCAATACACAAAGATATGAAACAGTGAGCTACACACAAACAATACCAGACAAAGAAATGAATGCACTTAAATACACAGAGATAATGAACTAAATGTAGACAGGTGTGCTCGTTAAATGAACGTCCATGACAACTGATTAGTGGCAGGAAACTAGAACAAAGGAAGCAGGTTGACTGAAAAGAAATAAACTTGGGGCTGTTTACACTACACCGTTTTAAACGTTTGTATGCGTTTTGGTCATTCGTTTACATGACAACTGCGTTTTGTGTGCCTGAAAATGCAATCTTTTAAAAACGGGTTTCAAACTGCATGTTTCTGAAAACAGTATCCGTGTAAACAACAAAAACGCGAATCTCTGAAGACGATGACGTCACCCACATGCGTATTAGGTGTTCAGTCTATAGTGTTTTATCGCCATCTACTGGCCTGGCAGCAGAAAACAGCGTTTTTAGTCGTTTTCGCTGATTCGTGTGAATGGGGATTGTTTTGACAATGGTTTGTACGTGAAAAACCTCTCTGTTTTAAGCATATCGTTGTCGTGTAAACGTACCTAGAAGTCTATGAAAATTAAATTAATACTAATATGTTAATACCATTAATTAATACCATATGTTCGTTTCTCAATTAAAACTGAAATAAAACTCAAATTAGATGCAGAAGTTAACAAATCATGACTTAACATAACCCTATCAGTAGAAGTCTACAAGGAACAATGTCTATTTGTTTTAGATGTTGTCAATAATGTACATTTCAGTACCTATGCATGTGCAAGAACCACACTTGATGTTCTAATACCTATGATTACTAATGAGGTAAAAATGTCCTCCAAGCTTCAAAAAGGACACAAAAAAACCACACCATAACAATTTCAGTATAATAATTGTATGCTATATTCCAAGTCTGTGGTGCAGGTTGGACATCAGTAACATTACATTAAAGACGAAGGTATAGTTCTTGAATTTTGAGTTCTTTTGAATTTTTGACGTTTGGCTCTCAAACGTCATGACGTCAAAGCTACACTATATTTATTTTATGGAAGAGGTCATATAATCAGCCTGTGATCACTATGGGTTGTTGTTTTATGGAAAATGTTTATGCAAAGATTCTTTAAAAAATGTCACAATACTAGAATAATAATACAATTATATCTAATACAACAACCAGTTAGAGGTGAAATTAAAACTTTTGCATCTTAATAACTGTAATGTCTTGATAGAATAGTAGCTCTAGATGTATTGTTCAATCTGTTTTTCTGTTCGTGAGCCCAGACACCTGCGCTCCTGCGCTTTTCCAAACAGGCTGAAGGGATTTGCTCAATGATTCTGTTCGGACTGTCATTGCATTTCAACAAGTGAAACTTTCCGAAACATTCCTGTGTTTTCACCGCTCTGATCGTGAGCACACAACAGACAGTGAGATAAGCCCTCTCTATCTAGCCGTGAACTATTTCAAGAAGTTGAAGCTGATAGCGCAGGAGGGGTGAGTTTACGCCATTAAGGCTGGCTTATCTTTTCATATGTGCTCTGTTTAACAACTCTACAGTCGTCATTTGTGTTGAACTTGACTAGTTCCAACTGGACTTGTTTGCATACATTTGAAAGAGTCTGACATGAAAACGTCTGATCTTTTACCGCGAGGATTAGGACTGTTTGCGTGAGGTATTTCAAATATAGTCGGCTAGGAGGAAAACATGTACTGTAAGAAGCACTCAATTTGTCAAAAACACTCTTAAAAAATAAAGGTTGCAAAAAGACATTTTCAAAGCAATGCACTAAGAACCATTTTGGTTCCCCAAAAAAACTTTCAGCAACGAGTTCTTAAAGAACGATCCTTTTTTCTCAGTGAGAAGAACATATTGATGATCCAAAGAACCGTTTTCCACCATAAAGAACATGGAAAAGTTTCCAACTATTAAACTATTCCAAAGTTCCAACTATTAAAGTTCTACACAACTGTAATAGTTGGGAACTGGTGTATGCATTGCTGTAGTATTTCTACTACATCTCACAATCCGTAGTAGTATTGTTTATATGGACAATGATCTTTATGTCCCTGTCGAAGTTGATGAGCCAAATGGTGTAAGATATAACGGATTGCACTTTATAGACTTTTTATTGCGCTTATATTGTAGGATTCTCTGATGTTATTTAAATAAAGAACAAATTCTAAATTCTAAATGTTAAAGGTTCTTAACGGAACTATAGACGCCAATAGAACCTTATCTTCAAATGTATTATATGTGACCCTGGATGACAAAACCAGTCACATGGGTACATTTTTTGAAATTGAGATGTATACATAAACTGAAAGCTGCATAAATAAGCTTTCCATTGATGTATGGTTTGTTATGATAGGACAATATTTGGACGAGATACAACTATTTCTGGAATCTGAGGGTGCAAAAAAATCGAAACATTGAGAAAATCTCCTTTAAAGTTGTGCATTTATGTTGGCGATTGTGCTGCATTCACTCACAAAAATACATGTTTTATATATTTACAGTAGGAAATTTACAAAATATCTTCATGGAACATGATCTTTCCTTAATATCCTAATGATTTTTGGCATAAAAGAAAAATCGATAATTTTGACCCATACAATGTATTGTTGGCTATTGCCACAAATAAACCCGTGCGACTCGTGACTGGTTTTGTGATCCAGGGTCACATATGCACATTGCAAATTTACGTTTCCATGTTTCTTATCTTCCAAGATTCAGTGTGCAGCGCTTATATAGACACACCAGCATGTGTCTGTTAGGTGTGTGTTTGTGTGTGTCACACATCCAAATCTACACTCCTCACCTGGGTCTCACCGCGGCACGCAAAGTTTTGAAAACGCTCCGTCAGAGCTTGTTCAGAGCTGGCTTTTAAGATTCCACTGAGCGTTTGGGTCGAGCCAGCAGGGAGCACAGAGGTTAGCGCTGTCGTGTTTGCTTTGATTTTTGTTTTATTAATAGGATTAGGTTTCTTGGCATCGGTTTGCAGGCTCGGGCCCAACACAACTACCTGAGCTGTCTGCCAGACAGCAATGCTTTCTTCACCCAAGAAGCTGGAGGAGTGAGATCCCTCCAAACCAAACCCTCCTCCTCCCTGCTGTCTTTTTTTACTGGCCTTAAATTAGACTCGTCTCTCGTAAAGGAAAACATGGAGGGAACATGTTTTTTTTGTTGTTGTTTTTTTTAAATGAACTTAATTTTTTATTTTAAAAAACCTTTTGCAAGTGCTATTACTTTATTAAATTAATGTAGCTCTAACATGTTTCATTTTAACCCTGGTGCTGTGTTGAAAACTAGCATTTTCGGGTGTGGGAAAATCCTCTCCGGGTCAAAATGACCCGAACACAACATAAGGGTTAAATAAAATAAAATATATTTAATACATAATATTTAAAACTCTTAAGTATATTCAATATTTTATTGCATGTTTATACTGTATATACACACACAAAATCTCCTAATTTAGCCCTAACATGATCAATATGCTTTTTTTGTCTTCAATGACCAAATAGCACACAATTAATATTTAAAAAAAAAAAAAAAAAAAATTAATATAAATACAGTGAGGAAAATAAGTATTTGAACACCCTGCTATTTTGCAAGTTCTCCCACTTAGAAATCATGGAGGGGTCTGAAATAGTCATCGTAGGTGCATGTCCACTGTGAGAGACATAATCTAAAAAACAATTAAACTCAATCAATTTAACTATTTATTTGTATGATACAGCTGCAAATAAGTATTTGAACACCTGAGAAAATCAATGTTAATATTTGGTACAGTAGCCTTTGTTTGCAATTACAGAGGTCAAACGTTTCCTGTAGTTTTTCACCAGGTTTGCACACACTGCAGGAGGGATTTTGGCCCACTCCTCCACACAGATCTTCTCTAGATCAGTCAGGTTTCTGGGCTGTCGCTAAGAAACACGGAGTTTGAGCTCCCTCCAAAGATTCTCTATTGGGTTTAGGTCTGGAGACTGGCTAGGCCACGCCAGAACCTTGATATGCTTCTTACAGAGCCACTCCTTGGTTATCCTGGCTGTGTGCTTCGGGTCATTGTCATGTTGGAAGACCCAGCCTCGACCCATCTTCAATGCTCTAACTGAGGGAAGGAGGTTGTTCCCCAAAATCTCTCAATACATGGCCCCGGTCATCCTCTCCTTAATACAGTGCAGTCGCCCTGTCCCATGTGCAGAAAAACATCCCCAAAGCATGATGCTACCACCCCCATGCTTCACAGTAGGGATGGTGTTCTTGGGATGGTACTCATCATTCTTCTTCCTCCAAACACGTTTAGTGGAATT
Organism: Squalius cephalus; assembly: GCF_949319135.1. NCBI lineage: Eukaryota > Metazoa > Chordata > Actinopteri > Cypriniformes > Leuciscidae > Squalius > Squalius cephalus. The sequence goes on from NC_137134.1 coordinate 6,785,213, forward strand.
ATGACCAAAAAGTTATATTTTGGTCTCATCTGACCACATGACTTTCTCCCATGACTCCTCTGGATCATCCAAATGGTCATTGGCAAACTTAAGACGGGCCTTGACGTGCTGGTTTAAGCAGGGGAACCTTCCGTGCCATGCATGATTTCAAACCATGACGTCTTAGTGTATTACCAACAGTAACCTTGGAAACGGTGGTCCCAGCTCTTTTCAGGTCATTGACCAGCTCCTCCCGTGTAGTTCTGGGCTGATTTCTCCCCTTTCTTAGGATCATTGAGACCCCACGAGGTGAGATCTTGCATGGAGCCCCAGTCCGAGGGAGATTGACAGTCATGTTTAGCTTCTTCCATTTTCTAATGATTGCTCCAACAGTGGACCTTT
>NC_137134.1:6790593-6918093 GCF_949319135.1 Squalius cephalus
ATTATTCAATGATTCAATTAGCGGGAGAGCGAAAGGAGTGCTCATCCTGATGGGACTGATAATTGATAAACATTTTAATCCAACACTGAAACAAGTCCAGAATCAGCAGTGATGAGGTTTGAGCCGTACTCCAGGATCTGGGGAGAGAGATTAGATAGAAGATTGTTATTTCCACTGATTTCATTTCAGCGTTCCAGCTTTTACAGGAATACGTCTGCCATGTCTATTCAGTGGCAGCTCTGCAATGCTAAATATACACTTTTATATCTTAAGTTGACAATATATACTAGAGTTGTCGATTTAACATGTTAGTGTATTCATTTCTTTCTTTTTTTAAATCATGACCCCTGAATGGTTATAGTTCAGAGTGAGCCAGGAACTATTCCAACACATTCTAATGGGAATTCAAAACTATTTAGCAATTTGACGAATTTGTAGAATCATTCATAAAACCTAATTTGTATTTTTTTTTTTTTTTTTTGACAAAAACAAATTGTGAACCAAATCATACAAATTCATACAAACACGCACATAAGTTTATGCAAATTCATACATCCGTATGTTTTTGTATGAGCTGCTGATGATCTGTTTAAGGTGGACCTTCATGCTTACAATTTTCCATAAAAACTGTAAATCAAATTATGTGAATTCATAAACCCGTAAAATAGCTACATTTTCTCATGACATTGAGTGGAACCGTTTACTCGTAAATTGTCCTACATCTAAATACAAGCTTCCGTGTTTTCCGAGTTAGACACATTCCTGGGTCAACCTATTTGGTTGATCCTGGAACAACATATCTGTCCGAAAATCCTAATCTGTCTGTTTAATCCTAACTATATCCCTACCCCTAAACCTAACCCTACCTAACTTCACCCTAAAATCAGAGGGAAATGACAGGTGATCAACACGGATGTAGAAGCACGTAACCCTGGTTGTGAGCCTAAACTTGACAGAAACTGTAAAATTGTCCCTCAAATCTGATTGGTTGATTGGAATGTCGACGTCGATCCAGGAACATGTTGTATACCCTATAGAGTTTTATCATTCTAATTAAATTTATTGATAAAACGTACGAATTTGACATGAAAGTTGACACCTACATTTAACCCTTTCACGCATGAATTATGATAACCTCAGTCAGGATTTTTTTCCTATGTGTTTTTATTGCTCTTAGGGCATGAAAAACAAGAATTGATTTTTATTTTATTTTTTTACAAATTTTTCAAAGAGATCTTCAGATGTCCACTTGAGTGGACAGCATGCGGTTGGTTTAAACTGAAGATATACTGTATTAAATATAAGACAATAATCAAACAGATAAAGTATGTGAATTTAACAAACTAATCAATGCAATTATATCAAATAATGTGAAAACTATAAAATATATACAAAAAATATAAATGCAAAATATTGCAATGGCTTCATACAACTTCATACAAGTTGCACTTCGCGTATCTATGATATCAGAACATGAGGACGTGATTCCATCAGAATTTTCTACAGCCTGTCAAAGTACAACTGTGGAAACCACTCAGATGCTCCCTCCAGTGCACCAGAGTATGGAGATTTACCCTTATTAGCTGATAATTCTGATTATGTTCAAGATGGACATGCAGATTTCTATCATAGCCCTCCTCTGAGAAAACCTAGCGATACGTTTTTTCAGTCTTATCTGAAATGATCAGTGTTGGGGGTAACGCATTACAAGTAACATGCATAACCCATTCAGATTACTTTTTTGATGTTACAAGTAAAGTAATGTGTTACAAGTAACATGCATTACCTAATCAGATTACTTTTTGATCTAACAAGTAATTAACTACAAGTAATGTGCATTACCTAATCAGATTACTTTTTGATGTAAAGAGTAAAGAAACGCATTACAAGTAACATGCATTACGTAATCAGATTACTTTGTGATGTTATGAGTAAAAAAACGCATTATAATAACGCACATTACATAATCAGATTACTTTTTGATGTTATGAGTAAGGAAACGCATTACAAGTAACATGCATTATGTAATCAGATTACTTTTTGATGTTATGAGTAAAGAAACGCATTAAAAGTAACATGCATTACATAATCAGATTACTTTTTGATGTTATTAGAAAAAAACGCATTACAATAACATGCATTATAAAATCAGATTACTTTTTGATCTAACAAGTAAAGTAATGCATTACAAGTGTCATACATTATGTAATCACATGACTTTTTTCGATGTCAATGAAAATTACATTCTAATAATACAAATACATTTATTTACAGTAGAAAAAGTCAATGCATATTAAGTTTTTAAGTTTTAAATTTCAAAAACAATATTCACATTATAATTATTAATTGTAGCTGAAATATAGCCATTGCATGCATGACGTCCACTACAGTGGACATGTGATTAATCAGAGTTTTCTCTCAATCTAAAATCAAAACTGGGAAATTTTTACTGTGATAGGACTCATTAGATATTGCTTTATGCTGCAATATTTTTTTTACCTACAAGAGTCTCCTAAGATAGAAGGAATGGATGGATATTCTGGAGCAAGTTGGCATGTCTGACTGACCCTTGGCCATCTTGGTTTGGAGGGGGAAAAAATCGAAACACAAAGGCTTGCCACTTGGTTGCAATTTATAGGATGATGCACCAGGGTCCAATGAAGAGATTGATGTGCAACTTTGCCATAAAAACCCGTGCAAATTCAAGAAAATGCTTTTTTAATAGCTGTCCACTGTAGTGACCACTATGCGTGAAAGGGTTAAGGTTTATAAAGGTAAAAATGCCCTGGAAATCAATTTAAAGGGGCAAATATGCAGTATGAACATCACAAATATGCCGATTTAAGTAAGTAAGAGCTGATAGAACACTAATGAGAATATTACTTCAAGATAAATTGAATTTACACACCAAGGCTTTATATAGTTTATATTGGGTTTATATTTAAAAAAAAAAAAAAAAAAAATAATCAATTGACAGTCGTAATGTGCTAAAGTGCTAAATTTAATGTCCCCTAGTCTGAAATCCAAGTCTGGCGTCTAGAAGTAACCCTCTGTTTGGAGTATTAGGAGCCGCTCGCTGGTCGAGGCCTGAATATGTGCGTTTCAGCCAAGGTTCAGTCAGGCTGAACAGCCTTGTGTCATTGTGTCCCACAGAGGAAGTAGTTTAAATCGTTCCAAGTACTGCAAACAGAGGAAAGCAGTGAAAAGCCCTTAAAAAAACGGCTCCCACTTCCTGTCGTTGGCATTAACATGAGGATTAGTAGGTGACCTGCGGGTCAGACCTGTAGAACAACATGAACTGGGGCCCGGAGCTAAAGCAACGCTACTGTCTTGACTTCAACCTAATTAAATCAATCTCTCAGTATATATATATAACTATAACTATAACCATAACTATATATATATATATGATAATATGCATCCAGCCGGTTGTTATCCATGGAGAAACAATTGCTAGGAAGTGGCAAGTTCAAACTAGATGGATATTTAAGGGATACTGTAGAGTCAAACAACTTATTACATGGCATTTCACCTCATAAATAATTATGAGGATAGAGATATTGATATGAGATGGAACTGTTTTAAAATCGTATCCGTTTGCCATCTTATAATCAGTGTACAAAACAATTGTTGCAAAATGTTGTATGAAACAACAGAGAGCGAGTCCATAATTAAATAATTGTACACAAAATATTGTTTTGAGTTTTAATATTTTGTTAGCTCACTAAATGCAAAACTTCCACGAGGAAAAACTGTTCCTATAGCAAGCGTATATCGCTGACTTCAGTTTCCCGGATGAGCCCGTGTTATCAGTTTTTACCGGTTGTTATCAGGGAATAACAAACTGCTGGATGGTGCGATTGACCAATCACAATCAAGTATTCCAGAGAGTCCTGTAATAAATATATATAATTACTTTTACAACACAAGCATAATTAGTAGTGTTTGCATAGTCTACTATGACTATTAATATTGTTCTGTTGTTCATGGGGGTTAGTGTTTATCGGCATGTAATTTGCACTGTTTTTGCTTAAGGGCATGAAAATGATCTAAAATCGTGCAACTATTATTATTTTTTATTTTATTTTATTTATTACAGAGAGACCGGAAGGATGCCGCTTGGCAAAAAACAATAACATTTTCTTCAGAAAATATAAGAAATCTACTGTTCCTTTTTCTAAAATACCCTAAAAACTCTATTACTACCTTATTACATGATAATTACTACTCTATTACATGGTAACTACAACTATATTAAATATAGTATATGTATATTACAATATTTGGTTACACATTATTTTAAGGAGTCATTGTTACAGTGTAATTATATATTTAAGTACTGAGTAATAATAATTAACTACATGTACTTACTATAGGGTTAGGGTAGGATTAGGGTTTGGTTGAGGGTTAACTGCATGTAATTATGCATAATTTAGCCTACTGTTATTACTATGGTAAGTACATGTAACATATGTAACAAGGATACTGTAACATAAAGTGTTACCCAAGATTTTATATTGATTTACTTTGGGAATAATGCAAAATGTAATATTGCCGAAGCGTGAAGCTCTTGATCTCTGGCGAGTCCCCAGAGAACCAGAGGCTGATGGTAATAGACTCGCCTCACCACGTATATCCACAAAGCCTAAAACAAAGCTCGGTCTATATGACCATTTTCATGCTCCAACATCCAACACGATGGGTGGCTGCCGATAAAAAAAAGAAAAAGGGTTTCTGTTAAACGAGGAGGCTTTGAAATCCCTTTGGTCTTCAGGGCCACAACCCTTTAACTGGCCCAACTTAGCCTTTTGATCTGAATTTTGCACTGATATGCCATCCATTTAATCCTCTCAGCTCCCAGTCCCCGGAGACAGAGTAACGCTCGCGCACCGGAGCAGCTCCTGCAATCCCGGGCCGGCCGGAGCCCGCATCCAAGAGCCCTAATGTTTTCCTTTCGTAATAACGAGAAAGCTCAGGAAGCAAATGGGCACTCTGGGGTGGAGAATGTATTATTCAATAGAAAGCCACTTGTGGTTCTGTTCAGGCAAATTGCACTTCTACTTTTTCTCTCTCCCCGTTCTCATCTTTTCATTGTGGTGGTTGTATTTACATGCGGTTGGGGGAGCCATTATCCGCCACCCCACACTTCCACGGCACATGTAAAGGATGATGCACAAGAGTGGTGACAGCAGGTGGATATCAAAACAAAATTACAGACAGCAGAGGAGAAACAAAATCCTCTGGTTTGGTTCTCAGGCACTCTGGAGCGAGACAGGCTCGGGTGGCAGGGGAGCTGGTGGCAGGAGTTAGCGTTCATTACTACAGTGAAATTCTAGCACGGACAAAAGACATTGATCAAACTGTGCAGGAGACTCTTTTTTTTCAGTTTTTTTTTTATACTGTTGTTCTAGATGAGCTGTAAGTGGCCATATATTTAAAAGATAAAAACGCTTGCTTGGGGAAAACTGAAAGATTGCAGTTGTTAGACTCTTAGGATAGTTTCTTGAATGTTGACTTCTAAGTTTAAAACTGTTTTCGCACCACTAGCGATGCTAAGTGGAACTGCAAAAATAACAGGTTTGCTAAACACTCGCCCTGTTTACGACTGTGCGAAACAAGTGCGTGCTAGATGCTACAACTACTACATCCGCATTTTTTCATTCTCGCTGTGTTTCCATGGTTTCTAAGCCAGTAAAAGTGGAAATCCAGGGAAATCCAGGATATAACGTCATTGACGGGCGACGCAATGACACGGGACGCTACACTGGTTAAAATTGCAAATTTATCTAGATTTAAACATTGTTGGAAACATTTGGGATCATGTAAGTACACAAGTAAGAAAAATATTTAACACTGTGGTAGTGGTTTTGGGTATTTTAATGCAAAAATCAGTAACTTTATTTGGTAACACTTTATTTTACAGTGTCCTTGTTACATATGTTACATGTACTTACCGTAGTAATAACAGTAAATTATACATAATTACATGCAACTAACCCTCAACCAAACCCTAATCCTACCCTAACCCTATAGTAAGTACATGTAGTTGCTTAATATTACTCATTATTTAAATATATAATTACACTGTAACAATGACACCTTAAAATAAAGTGTAACCCTTAATTTTAAGGTGACGTATGCAGTGTTGGGCAGTAACGCGTTACTAGTAACGCGTTACTGTAACTCAGTTACTTTTGACAGTAACTAATACTGTAACGCATTACTTTTTAAATAAATTAACTCCGTTACCGGTACCATATGGTGCGTTGTCCGTTACTTTTTAAAACTAATTATGTGCGGCAGACCGGCAGTCATGGCGAGTCAAGGCGAGAGCAAGGCGAACAAAAGCGAGGCGAACGCCGCGAGCGCCCTTGAAAGTGCGCGAGAGAGACCGTTGGAGAGCGCGCTCGGAAGTGCGCGAGAGAGACCGATGTGTTGGAGAGCGCGCTCGAAAGTGCGCGAGAGAGACCGATGTGTCCGAGAGAGACCGGTGTGTATGTTGGAGAGCGCGCTCGGAAGTGCACGAGAGAGACCGAATGTGTTCGAGCATAATATAGTTTGTTTATAAATAAATTACACACTTCAGCATTTGAATAATATCTGTAGCATATTGGTATCATCTGCAACGTTTTAATTAGTTTACATATGAAACAAAACTCCAAAATAACCTGCAGAGAACGTTCCCAGAACACATCTGACCGGTTGTGAACACGTGCGGCAAACACGACTAGAATTTGGCTTAAATAACCTCTGATGGTGAAGTTCTCTGTAGGTTATAGAAATAACCCCCCCCCCCCCCCCCCCCCCAAAAAATATATTTTATTATTATTGTTTATTTTGGTACATTGTTCAGTATTATATTGAGAGCACATTTTGTTAAACTGCTTACTTTCGTGAGGAAGAAAATACTTCAAGTAGGCTATACAGTAGGCCTATGTCTAGTTGTAAAGGTGTGTGAGTTTTATCATTTTAATTTGCACTACAACGAGTGTATGTGTATGTATATTTTTTATTACTGTTTATTTATTTTTGGTACATTTCTTAAGAAGCATCATTTATTTTTAGACTTTTTCTTGGCCAGTTGTTGACTGTGCAATAAATATTAAAAGTTCTAAACCTTCTATTGTGTTGTTGTTCCTCTAGTAAAGATAACATTTTAATATTTAAGGTAATAGGTGTCTCTCACAATGTCCCACACCAAATTAACATTAAAATAGTGTGAATTAGTGTACAATATTTTATAATAATAATTTATTCTATTTTGTGTCCATTAAATTCATTTAACTTTTTTTTTAAGTAACGTAATAGTTACTTTCCCTGGCAATTAGTTACTTTTGTAATGATGTAACTCAGTTACTAACTCAGTTACGTTTTGTGAGAAGTAACTAGTAACTATAACTAATTACATTTTTAAAGTAACTTGCCCAACACTGGACGTATGTACACGTTACTACATGTACTTACTATAGTAATAACAGTAAATGCTCAATAATTACAAGTAACTAACCCTAAACCAAACCCTAACCATAACCGTAACTCTATAGTAAGTAAATGTAGTTAATTAATATTACGTATGTGAAAATGTAATTTATTTCTGAGATCAAAGCTGATTTTTCAGAATAATTTCTCAATCAAATCATTCTAATATGCTGATGTGATGCTCAAGAAACATTTATGATTATTATCAATGTTGAAAGTTCATATTTTTGTTTTTCAGGATTTTTTGATGAAACATCAAAAGAACAGCATTTATTCGAAATAGAAAACTTTTGTTGCATTATGAATCTTTACTGTCACTTTTGATCAATTTAATATGTCCTTGCTGAATAAATTTAATACAAAAATGTAATGTTATTGTAAATATATTGGGTGGTTTTGTGAGCTGGACATTTTTTGGCCACAACATGTATTATAATTAGGGCTGTCAAACGATTAATCGCGATTAATCGCATCCAAAATAAAAGTTTGTGTTTACATAATTTATGTCTGTGTACGGAGTATAATTATTTTAGATATATAAATACACACATATGCATATATATATTTAAGAAAATGTGTTATTTATATATAAATTATTTATATATAATATAAATTATATATAATATAAATATATATATACACAGTATATACATGCAAATATTTCTTAAATATATACATGCATGTGTGCGTATTTATATATAGAAAATAATTATACACCGTACACACACATGTATTATGTAAAAACAAACTTTTATTTTGGATGCGATTAATCGTTTAACAGCCCTAATAATACTATAGTTTATAGTATATATCAGGCAGTGAAGGTACATAGCAGTAGGAACATTTTACGTGTGGTTTTCTAAAACAAAACAAACAACAAGAATATGTTTGTCCTCATTTTAAAAAACTGTTTACACCGTACCTCATGAAAGCAAAGAGTCGGCCGTTTGTCAAACCTCATTGAGATTCCTCGTGTGTCTTTAAGTTTCATGTGTGTCCTCAGAGTGTGTCTCCTCCCTCAGCTCTGAGACACTGTCTCTTTAATCTCGACTCCCATTCCGGTCGGTTCCTCCCCTGAGTGTGTCTCCTTCTAAAGACACAAAGTTATGAAGGGCAGGCGTGACGTAAACATTTGATTTCTCGGCCCTCTGCGACAGGAGCGGAGGAAGGCATTCGCTCGCTCACGCTCCGAAGGAGAACAAACAGCTCCCTTTGCAGAAACAGAGACTTCTGCTACAGTTTACAGGGAAAAATCAGGATTTGTCTTATTTTCCAGCAAAACACACCAACAAACAAACACTTTATAAGCAAAAAAATAGATTTTTGATTTTCAGGTGTAATATAGCTTGATTTTTCTGAGTATGTTGCCCATACTTTGTTTTTTTGTTTTAGCATAAATATCACAAAATTCTGAAAGGCTTATGCTTCAAACACTTTACTTGAATCCATTATGTATAATGCATTAAAAAAAAAAAAAACTATTCATAATCTACATTGTAATGTATTATATCTTTAGATAAATCATTTTAACTTAAGTTACAGTATAAATGCCTTATGTTACATCTGAAATTGGTTGTTTGTCATGTGTTTTAATGCATTATACTTTCTAAAAGTGTAACAATGAATAGACAAGTATATAGTATTACAACTGTAGTTACAATTACTCATTCCATGAGATGCATTACAAGGAATTAAAAATACTTGTATAATGCATTATATTTAAAGTCTTCAAGTAAAGTGTTACCAACAATTTGCCAGTGGAGTCATAAAACATGTATTATCATATACGTATATTATCAAAGTTGCAGATCTTCAGTAAATTCATCCTGTTTGAAGGATGTTTTGGATGAAATGTTTTAATTGGACATTCGTCTAACGTTTTTAAATGTTACTACTTGTTTCAGAACTTCTAGAGGACATTCAAAAGCAACATTCTCATAAAGAATGATCAAGTATTAAAGTTCACATAACCAAGAAAAAACAATTTTTTAAAAAAAACTAGACATTTTTAAAGTTCAGAGAACGTTCATTCGTTGAACATAGTCTTGTTAGCTGGGATGACTGTGGCGTCCCTGAAAATTTAACATGACATTCATGGAAATAAACTCCATATGACAGCACCTCCACGCAAGCTTAGACACTCTGCGATTGCCACTTTTAAGTGTATGTTTTAATCTTACTTGCATCCTATTTACAAGCTAAGTGCTAATATACCTCTATAATGATCCCAGTCCAGAGGTGTCTGATCGAGCTAATATTTGCTGTTATTCCAGCATGCAGTGTTGGATTAGCTGAATACTAATGAAGGGTTTACGTTTCTGCCGTTCTGTTGTTTGTCACGCTAGCCTGTTTAGTGCCAACGAGCGGCTGCCAGCGCTAACACTGACGGACAAACAGATCATAGCCTGCTAATACCATGCTTTAGCGCTAATAGGCTAACCTAAGCACAAGCTTATTATGAACTGCTGGGATGTTAACTAGTCACCTAGGCATTAGCAGACAGGCAGGAGAGGTAGCATGTGTGCTAATCAGGTTAGCACAGACCGGTGATATGAATAATCTAATTACACTGTTGCAAGACGCCGCGGGATCACCGGGCTGCCAGTGTCTCCACTGAGAGCGCAGTCATTACCACCTCCCAATTATTTGTTTGTTCACACACTCTTTTTCAAAAGGAGCAGTTTGAAGTTTAGCTGCGGCCCAAATCAAACAGAACCTGCGAGACTTAAACACCCCAGCCTGAGCTTATGCTAATGCTTATTGTTAATTACAAGAATTTATGACTATTAGTAATGTGCAGTCAAAGCTTGTTTGCTCCCTCGTCATCGTACATTTCTCCACAGACAAAAGAGTGAATAGGAAGGGTCATGCACATTCATATACACTGCCGTTCAAAGGTTTGGGGTCAGGAAAGATTGTTATTATTCTTTTTGGGAGGAAATTAATACTTTTATTCAGCAATCTCTGTAAACCCGAATAAGTTGGCAAAGTTGAAATTCAAAGTTTAACACTAGAACTGCCGCAAGCGGTCATTTTGACCGCTAGATTCCAAACTAGGCTATATCTTTAATGATAAATACCCAATCGAGAGATTAATGCATTCATTGTATTAGGATGTCTTTTAAAAACAAAACAACACCAAACTGTACATTTAAACAAGTTTAATTATACATTTATAAATAAATAATATCCGTAGATGTCCTGAACAAAATGACGGCGTATAGCCTATGTTTTCATGTTTCTGTTCGATCGCGCCCGCGACCGCCGACACACACACACACACACACACCATATTCCAGCATTGCAATCTTGACATTGCAGCCTGTTCATTATAGCTATACTAAAATATAATAATAAAATAGTCAACCTAACATATAAAAATTCCACTGCTCTGTTTGTCAGTAGCCTACAATTCGTACCATTTTGCGCGTGTGAAGAGGATGATTTTTTCCGTCGATACTGGAACATGAGTGAAGTACAATAATAAAGAATAGTTTACCATTAAAATACATCGCAAATGTTGAAACATTTTGATTCTAATTAGAGAGTTACGTGAGCCTAACGCCACTTACTTTCACTTTCGCTTATAAAGTAGCCTATTTCATTTTGGCTTGTTTATAGTTATTTTTTTCATTATTGTTCTGTTCTGAATATCATTACATTTAAATGATTTGTTGTTGAATATGTTTAGTGTATTTTTTTACCACATTTTATTGTTGTGTATATTAGTATAGCCTATAATAATACTGCGAAATTCAGTGCGGTCAATATGACCGCCTATGGCCGAAATAGGTAAATATGTTCATTTGTTTTTTTGCCTTATGTGTAATTTATATGAAACACATTTTAAATGAAAATACAGACACTTTTAGGAAAAGTCAGGTGCCAGCAGGATTGTATTTATTTTTTCAACAAAGTTATTGCAGATATAAAATTCAAAACGGTCAAAATGACCGCCATGGCCGTTCTAGTGTTAAGTAAGCAGAACTGGCAGATTTCTATTTTGTACTCATCCATTTTACATGTTCTTAACTTGAAATGATTGAGTATTTATACATTTAACTTAATATTTTCATGTAACCTCAATGTGAACATTTTTATTAGTAAAAACTTAGCTAGCTATAACAAGCTAGTTCAATTAATGCTAACTTGCTAATTTGCTAACATGTTAACAATAGCATGGTATAGCACTTGTTGTATGAGCAATATAAAGCTTTTAATGTACTTGCTCTTAAACCAAGCCGCATGCACCACTTGTCACCATGATGTTAACTCTCATAAAATCAACATTAAAGGGGACATATCATGCTAAATCCACTTTTTTAGCCCTTAAATGCATTTTGTTGTATATTTTTAGTGTTTAGAAGTATAAAAAATTTGAAATTAGTCTCTTCAGGTGTTTCGTTGATATCTTTATATTCAGTTTTGGCCTTATTTTTCAACCTGTTCAGATTTTTCTGTTATCTATGACGTTTTGTGAACTATTACGTCACAGTATTTGCAGCGGAACTGCCAAATAAGGACATTGACTCCCGGCCCAACACTTCGAGCAATCCGCCATTTTTATTTCTCGCTGCAATTTTGTAGTCCAAGCTAAAGGATGCAGAAGTTACGAGAGGGTAAGTTAAAATGTTCGGTTGTTGGATGTAGTAACCCACACGCTTCATTACACCATCTCCCAGCATCAGAACCTCTTCGAAGTGCCTGGTTGAGTTTTATTTTTAATGGAAATGTACCCATAAAGTCATTTTTGTGTGCGCGAAGCACTTCAAGGATAACTACTTCAGCAACAACAGGGTTTTTCCTGCATTGAACTTGTTTTAGCGCCCGCCAAATCGATTTTTTTGTCCCGCCAAAGTCTTATTTGATCGGTGAGTAATGTACTGTTGCACTGTTGTACTGAGTAGTTGAACTGCTGCGCTTGTGACAGGGCGCATGTTTAACTGAAAGAACGAGCAGAGAGAGAGACCCAGTCGCGCGCGGAAGACCAAAGTTTCATGTGGAGCATTCGGAGATAATTTTTTCCTGAATTACCGTGTGAATTGTGCTAAATAAGTTGCCTTATCTTTTCTGAAAAGCGTTCCGGGCATTAAGCTGACATAAAACAACACTTTAATAAAACGAAAAAACTATCCAATGATGAAATGTTTTCTGTGTTGACACAAATCTTGGATGTCCAAAAGTTTATGTGCCGCTAGATAATCGTATCTCTGCTATCAAACTACAAAAATGGCCGAACGGGGTGGAGTTGAACCGAGTGTCACCTCTGCATCCTGGAGAGGGGGCGGGGTATGAAGTGTCTCATTTGCATTTAAAAAGACCGCACCAAAACGAGTTGCTCTCAGACGCACATCAGAAAAGGGGTAGAAAAGGGGCCTGTGGAGCTTTAATAATGAGGAATTCAGACCCAAGCATTGCAGTTCCGCTTTATATAGACTACAAATGTATGATTTATATGTAAAAAGGAACGATTTAAAAGCATGATATGTCTCCTTTAACAGAAAATCTTCTAAATTAGCATAACAAAATATTAATCACTACTAAATCTCCCACTTCACAATAATCTTACACACACAAAAAAACATTATATTACACTTAATTTTAGCGTTTACTCGCCCTTTCGAGTGCCTTGGGCAAAGCATGCTGGGAAATAGAAATCACAGCCCAGTTTCAGTTAAACTTAAGTTAGTCTAAATTAAAAGAAATCATTTCATAAAACTCAAAACAACGAAACAGTTCAGTTTACTTAAAATATATCAGTTCTGTGAACCTGAAAGAAACAGAAAGTGCTAAATACTCATAAAAGTTAATTTAACAGAACTAATTTGTTTAACTTAAGTTTGTCCTACTCAAAACAATTATTTTGAGTGTTAGGGTTTACAGTGTGCTGAAAAATCAAACAGCTAACATCAGCCTAAGCCAGTTGCCTGGTCAGAGCTGTTTATATATATCTATATATCTATGTCCTCCTAGCACACAGGTGAGGTTATTCATTGATACCATGATCAACCCAAAGTAAAAGGGGGAAAAATAGGGCAATTTGAAAAAAGTAAGGTTTGGATTCAAAATGGATAAACAAATCATCAAACCTAATTTGACTGATCTTCTCTGAAAGGATGTGAGTGATATTTTTAGGTCAATTCATTGTTTGTGGGTTAGCTCTATTACCTTCAAAATACCTAACAATGGTCTCAATGACTAGATCGCACACAAACTGCACCTTTTGTGCCACTTTCAACCCATTGTAGCGGGGTGTATTCTTTAATAATCACAAAATGAAAGAGTTATCAAAATTAGATCATACAAGGGTAAAATTACACACCTTTTTTTGTCAAAAGTAACAGCGGATCTATGGCAGATGTTGTTGTGTTGCAGCAAATTAAATGCTATTTGCAAACCAAATATAAAATAGCTCCTAAATAGCACTTGATTAGAGGATCATTGTGTCTTTATAGGTGGTTGGGTGTTTGGTAAGATGTGTTTATGTGTTTTATCATATGTTCAGGGTCCAAAATTAACTTTTTTTTTTGTCACACCTGTGTAAATTTGAGAAAAATGTACCAGGCATGAAATAAATGTCAGTTTGACTGCCAGCAACTGTCAGTCTTTTGTTCATCTAGTTTTCATTATCATGGACTTTGATTTGTTTCATTTCCTGTGGTCTTTGTTCTAGTTTCCTGCTCTCTTTAATTACTATGACAGTTCATTTGATCTTCACACCTGTTTGTCTTTTAGTTTGTTATCATTGTACACTTAAGCTCCTTGTTTCCTCAGGTCATGGTTGGTTATTGTTTGTGTGTAGACACGCTTTCACGTTGAGCTGGATCATCAGAATTTATTTTCTTATTAAAAGACATTGATTTTGGGATTTCTTGACTCATCTTCATCTTTGGATGTTAAGAACTGTGACACTAACCCTCATTATTATTATACATTTTTCATTTTCCATTGAAACTGTCAGACAACATTTAGTTATTGTTGTTGTTATATGATGCATATATGGTACTAGAGATACCATAAAAAGACTAGTATTGTTAGGTTTTTGTTTGGTATCAACTTTTTACATCTCTATGATAACTATTTTTACAGTGGCAAGTTTTCGTTAGGTTATTTTACTCTGGATGCATTTGAAGTTGCCAGAAGAAACAAGCTATTTTTGCCTCCAGTGTTATTCGACAAAAAGAGGCACAGGAAAGAAAAAACATCCTCCCAACCGCAGTGTTTTGATACGTGCCCATATGCCATTCAATGGTTAAGCGAAAGCCGTGCGGCCCTGGCAGTCCCTAGCTGTTGTATCCTGAGTAATTACCAATGCTTAAGGTGGACCACACCTTAGATAAACCCGTAATGCTCCTGTCTTTCACAAACATTCCCCCTCCAGCAAGCTCTGACTTGTTTCGCTCATGTGTTTGTGTGTTCTTGTTCAGCATCGGGTTGTGCTGTGGCTAGTTTTCTGTTTAGCCCAAGCAAACAAATCTCAATGTGTTGATCTTTCTGTGATAGCCGGTGTTGAGATTACATGAAGAGACAAAATCCTCTTCACCGTCTTCTTTAGGAAGCAAACCACGCAAAGACGTATCATTTACACAGCTTAAGCTTCAGAAAGGAAGCCGAATGGCACGGCTTTTTGATAAACATAGGTGAAACGTGAATGATTACAAGTGTGAGAACTCTTCTTCCTGTGTCTCACCGTCGCTCTCTGTGAACAGGTGTGCTGTAGTTGTTAGGAAGGATACCGATTTAAGCCTTACATTGTGTGTTTTGAAAAGTCTCACCACTCCCCCTGACGTCCTGAAAAGTGCATGTCTTGAGGTGCGAAGCAAATTGGATGCTAATGTTTTGACTGAGTGACGAATTCCAGACAGGAACTTCTTAACCCTGAGCAGAACAACATCAAAAACATCAACTTACTCTCAGCATAATGAATGGTTATGTACTAAGTCAGTGTTTTTACCTTATGTACCCCTACAGCCCCATTGGTAAATCTTAATGACATCAAGATTTGCTTGAAAAAGAAACTACAAAAAAAGAATCAGAAGATTAACTGTAACTAATTACTTTAAAGAAGTATTTTTTTTTTTTTTAATTAATTTAGTTATTCCAAACCTATTTTCAGTGGAACAGAAAAAAAGAAATTTTGAAGAATGTACTGGTCAAATGTTTCCATACAGTAAATGTGGACTGGTGCTGTCAAGCTCCCAAATGACAAAAACACACCTGTATAAACGTAGCCAACATGATTTTTCCAAGTCTTCTGCAGGGTTATTATAGTTTTGAATTTGTAATTTAAAGAGGCTGTATGCAGAATTAAGAAACTCTTGTTATTAGCGACACCGGTGGTCGTTTAGGGAACTGCAGCAAAAAAAAACGTATTGCTAACGGTCGCACTCCTGCACATGTGACGTGCAAGAGACTGAATGTGATTCAATGCCCCGATATTCTCACGGCGAAGTTCTTTTTCGTTCTTCGCTTGGTAGTTAAAAGTTGGAAATACCATTGCAGCGATACAGCACACTGTTAACGGACATCCCGACGCCGTCCACGCTGCTGAGAGCGACGTTTAGATGAATATGTTCCTCTCAGTAACAACATAAACACAACAAAACTGACAGCGGTGAGAAAACAGCAGTTAAGAAAGCATCTGATCATAGCAATGTGGATATGTTTGCACCAGCTCTGTAATTCACCAACATCATGTCAAAATTACACTCTTGAAAATAAAGGTTCTTTATTGCCATCTTTGGTTCCATGAAGAATATTTAACATCCATGGAGCCCTTCATTGCACAAATGGTTCTTTATAGTGGCAGGTAAAAAGGTTCTTTAGATTTTTTAAATGTTCTTCACACTAAGAAACTAAATAGTTCTTTCTAGAACTGTTCGATGAAAGGTTCTTTGGGGAACCAAAAATGGTTCTTCTATGGCTTCACTGTGAAAATCCCCTTCAGGAACCTTTATTTTTATGAGTGTACACTTGTTATGATACTTTGATTATATAGTATTTGAGACTATTGACTCCTTTTGAACTTCTTGGCAAAAAGCGGTGTGGGCGGTCAGAGTACCGGCAACATGTGACGTCCAAGCTGACCTCAAAGAACTAGCGGCGATGAAAGAGGCGGTGTTGTCGCCTCTCTTCGGCTGCGTAACGGCCAAAAAAAAAAGCTGCGCTTGAACACACCAAAAGGACTAAAGGCGACTGTCAACTACCACGTGTGCTCTGCGCCTGCTTGTAAGTAAATACCTGTCTCTATGAGCAGGTATAAATAGTCTATTTTTGTCAATCAAAAAGGGAAACCAAAACTAGGACTGCAGATATACAAACCATGAACAAAGCACGCTGATCACTTTGTTCATTCCAGTCGGGCTCATGTTATTATGAAAATATTAGTGCTCAGGTGAGATGACATAAAATTTTAATATACTTCTGTCCGTACCGTCTTGACTTCTTTGCTCGCTTTCATCACTTTCGCTTTTATTCTCGTGCACTGACTCGTTCGCTAAGCCGAACATCCAATCAGAGTTCTCTCTCTCACTGACGGCCCAATTATAGTTACGGTTACAGTTTTAGTGTCATGTATTTTTATTTCAGTTAATGTAAATGTTTTCATTTTAGTTTTCACTAACGATTATAACACTGGTCTTCTAAAGTCATATGATAGCTTTGTGTGACATACTACATTTTATGGGTGTCGACTGATAATTCACCCTGATCTCATGAGAATTTTTTCGTATTTCGAATTTGATTACCGTTTTTTTATAGAGCGCTTTATACAATACAGTTTGTTTCAAAGCAGCTTTACACTATTAGATTTTTATGGAAACGTTTTGTTTTTAAGAAAAAAATCCATCCTTAAATTTAACCGTCAGTTGGCCGTAAGCAGATACAAAAATGCACAAATTCATACGATTTAACCACCAATCGCCAAAATGTACTAAAATAGTTGTGAATTGCCATGAGAGTGTGGATCTGGATGTTTCCTACTCTGGTGCACTTTGAATAATGGATATTTAGGTCAAAAATAACATTTCAAAGCATTCCTGTGACTAAAACACTAAACAGTCCCCAATGACCCAATGGGTACGCTGTATCACAAAGGACCTCAGCGCACCCCCCTCATAACAGGGGCCGGGACAATGATGTCCTGCCAGCAATGGCCCTGATTCAAACGAGAAAAACAAGATTAGGATAATATTTAGAGATTATTTATCAAATGCCAACACTGTGTACAGTACGAAGACATTTCCTTCAAACCAATTTTGCCCTGGAAGGGAGGAGACCCTTGTTTATTGAAGGATATTCCACATCCTCTCCTATGAATGCTCTCCATTCTCAAAAAAACAGTTCTGTCACGAAGCCAAACAATACCCAACAATAATTGAAAATGAAATGAAGTGATGAAATGTGAATTGTCCAAGCGCAGCAGTTGCCGCTCCCGTAGCTTGCAGCCAGACAGGAAAGCCCACGATCAACTGCAGTAAACACACAATACTCGTAGTGAGAGACGCAGCTTAAATCCTGCCGTTACCTTACCTCTATGCAGACTACCTGTTTGTTTGGCGGGTTCACCAAAAGAACATGAAAAGGAAGTGCGCTCTGTGAATCGACCCGGTTGAACAATTGCCACTCGATTCTGGTTTAATGTGTTTTTGTCTCGTTAATCGTCGCCCTAATCCAAACAGAGGATCCAGACAGGGCCCACCCAGGTGAGGAGGGTGAAAGTTATAAAGGAAATAGATGCAGCTGCCTGCTTCTAGAAATGACAAAGATAGCACAATAGGCATGTGTGTACACTTTTACTATGGGAATCCTTGCAGCTCAAAGCCCTGGGCTGCTTTGACAAATAGTTTGCTTGTTTGCGATTGTGCGTGAATGAGTGACATAGACATACAGGGGTGGAGATCGTGAGCCAGTTCTCGCTATTATCTCGCTTCCTTTCGGCTTCCAGGCCTCTCGTGTTGGGCTAGATCCAAGGGGTCCTCAAGGGAGCTCAAGGGGTCAGTGGAGGGATATATAAAAGATGATTTTCTCTTATTTCTAAAGAATAGACAATAGCACCTTTCACACAGCAATCCCGGTAAATTACTGTAATATTGCCAGAACGACTTTACCGGTAAATTAAAAAATGTGCTGTTCACACAAGCAACAGCGTTCTGGCTTTTTACCCGGTAACAGACCATTCACACATCAGCTCCCAAAATACCGGTAAACTTTGTGAAGATGTCATTAACCAGAAGTGACCTCTAAAGTTGTTGTCAAATCTCTTCATCCGCCCGGACAAGGAGAAGGGCCTTAGTTTCGGTCTCACTCCAACAGTGCTGAGTAAACGCGTCGTCTGCGTCATAATTTTATGAATAGCCCAGAGCCGTTGCTCTTTCAAAGGCTTCTGATTGGCCCAAATCACTTCTTACTTCAACGCGTTCTCTGACCTCGTACGTGCAGAATACCGTAAATCTGCACTCACACAGCGCATATACCGGTGATTTACTGGTAATGGGACAACTTCCCTCACTGGTAAATTGCCAGAACCAATTTACAGGTATATTTGAAAAGGTCCTGTTTACACATGATCTATTACCGGTAATTTACCAGTAAAGATTGTATGCGTGAAAGGGGCTAATAAGAGTCAAAGAAGGTATTGTTTGTTGAATTATTATTATGATGTTATTAAAGTGTCATTAATGAAGAATTTGGGTTTTTTTTTATATTGGGGGTTCCTGGGTTGAATGAAAGTCTGAATGGGTTTTCAAAACATGGTCTACATCATTTGTATTTATTTGTTTATTTATGAGTTAATGCGTAATACTGAATGTAATATTCTACATAAATGGAACGTATGCATCTTATCCTCTTAGTTCAAATTAACAAACTATTATGACTGACAAACCATAGAATTACAGTCAAAAAAGAAAAAAATAAGCATAAATATTTTTTAATGTGGAAAGGACCTCACAATAGCTACAATTATGTAAATTGAAATGGAATTGTACTCAATTGCATGTTATGATGAATAAATGACATGCCCTGAGAGGCTTTTGCATCATTTCTACATAAAAAAAAAATAAAAAAAATAAATATATATATATATATATATATATATATATATATATACACTCACCTAAAGGATTATTAGGAACACCATACTAATACTGTGTTTGACCCCCTTTCGCCTTCAGAACTGCCTTAATTCTACGTGGCATTGATTCAACAAGGTGCTGAAAGCATTCTTTAGAAATGTTGGCCCATATTGATAGGATAGCATCTTGCAGTTGATGGAGATTTGTGGGATGCACATCCAGGGCACGAAGCTCCCGTTCCACCACATCCCAAAGATGCTCTATTGGGTTGAGATCTGGTGACTGTGGGGGCCATTTTAGTACAGTGAACTCATTGTCATGTTAAAGAAACCAATTTGAAATGATTCGAGCTTTGTGACATGGTGCATTATCCTGCTGGAAGTAGCCATCAGAGGATGGGTACATGGTGGTCATAAAGGGATGGACATGGTCAGAAACAATGCTCAGGTAGGCCGTGGCATTTAAACGATGCCCAATTGGCACTAAGGGGCCTAAAGTGTGCCAAGAAAACATCCCCCACACCATTACACCACCACCACCAGCCTGCACAGTGGTAACAAGGCATGATGGATCCATGTTCTCATTCTGTTTACGCAAAATTCTGACTCTACCATCTGAATGTCTCAACAGAAATCGAGACTCATCAGACCAGGCAACATTTTTCCAGTCTTCAACTGTCCAATTTTGGTGAGCGCAAATTGTAGCCTCTTTTTCCTATTTGTAGTAAAGATGAGTGGTACCCGGTGGGGTCTTCTGCTGTTGTAGCTCATCCGCCTCAAGGTTGTGCGTGTTGTGGCTTCACAAATGCTTTGCTGCATACCTCGGTTGTAACGAGTGGTTATTTCAGTCAAAGTTGCTCTTCTATCAGCTTGAATCAGTCGGCCCATTCTCCTCTGACCTCTAGCATCAACAAGGCATTTTCGCCCACAGGACTGCCGCATACTGGATGTTTTTCCCTTTTCACACCATTCTTTGTAAACCCTAGAAATGGTTGTGCGTGAAAATCCCAGTAACTGAGCAGATTGTGAAATACTCAGACCGGCCCGTCTGGCACCAACAACCATGCCACGCTCAAAATTGCTTAAATCACCTTTCTTTCCCATTCTGACATTCAGTTTGGAGTTCAGGAGATTGTCTTGACCAGGACCACACCCCTAAATGCATTGAAGCAACTGCCATGTGATTGGTTGATTAGATAATTGCATTAATGAGAAATTGAACAGGTGTTCCTAATAATCCTTTAGGTGAGTGTATGTGTGTATATATATATATATATATATATATATATATAACTGTGCCTACAAATTCCACATCAGCAAATATAAATACACTTTTGATAATTGAGATATATAAAACATCGCATTCTCTTTTATCACCAGTAATAAAGAATATTACTTAAAAACAAGTTCAGGTGTGTCAAAGCTATAGTCATGTGAGCAAGTGTCACATACATGGAGCGGATGCACTGAGTTTAAGTCCGGACTCGTGGTCCAATTTAATTTCCTGGTCCAATTCCCCTCTCCCCTTTCCCATGATTTCCTGGTTGTCCTCCTACTGTCCTATCTAAATAAAAGTCAATCAGCCCCAAAATAAAAAAAATAAAAAAATCTTAGAAATAAATCTTACAAATATTGATGTAAATGAGATTTAATGACATCTTTTATCAAGAGGAAAATTAAGGTACTAAGGTCTAAATCATGTCAGCTGTTGTACACACTTATTTGAAAAAAAAGCATCAAGTGCAAGTGTTGTTACTTTGCTTTCCATCTATTGTTAACACAAATGAATTTTTTTAGTCGCACACCAGTAGAAGAATTCTGTCCATTGGGGCAATTCAACACACTACCTTTCCAACCCAACACAGAATCTCTCCCAGAACTGTAAATCGCAGCTATTTGATAATCACATATTACATTCCGCTCAAAACTCTGTAATGACTTTCATTCTCGTCAATGATTGCTGGAGTTCTGTCTTGATTGCCACCTGATTTGAGTGGCAGTCTTCATGGGGGAGGCCGATAAACATCTTCTCGCTGGGCGGCTCTGTTTCTGTTCATTTTCCGCAGTGACTCTGAAGGTGTTTGTTTGGAACATGCAGCCAGGATACGGTAGAGCCACCATACCTCAAATTCAAAGGTAGGTAGATCAAAGACCTCACATTTGCAGGGTACATCTGAAGACGATAGAGCTGCAGGCATGCATGGGCCGACCTGCAGCAGCACCTGAGGAAACAACACGATTGTGTGATAAAAGCCTTGTGGTGAGGAGTCGAAGACTGCCCTCTGCGTGTCAGTGTGTATTCGAGAATTTACCCTGCTTTGTGATGGCTATCATTGTGTGTAGGCTGTAATGATTGGATTTGCAATCTGTTGGGTTCACTTATGCAGAAAAAAAATCTACCTTCTACTTTTCTATGGAAAGTGATGGGAAAAGAATCTAAAAAAAAAACATAAAATGAGTAGTATTTTTCACTTTACATTTTATTCTACCCACAAAATGTGAATCCAAATGAAACATCCATTGTTCAGTCAACTTTCACAATGAAAACTTCATTATGACCAATACCAATACGCTTCCCCATGAAGTCCTGAGTTTCCCTATCGTAATTACATTGTAGTGGTATTCATGTGCGCTCATCTTGAAACTATGATCATTACGGCATGACTCAAAGAGCTATAACTGCCTAGTTTGTGGTGTTTGGCTGTAGATTTTGCACCTTTTTCTTGTGGAACAAGAGTTCCCAATAAGTGTTTCTGCGTGTGTGGGTTGGTGATGGTCTAGCTGGATTAGAGCTGCTATGCTCTGATTGCTCCCACCTGTCAACATGGTTAACCTCCCGCTTCTGTTAGGTGCACTTAGCCGTGCAAAACTTTCAGCTCTGACAGGCAAGCAGCCCTCGATCTGCCCCATCCAGACCAACCCAAACCTGCCCCCCAACAGTCAAACCCTAGTCAGCCCAGACTCTACACATCTACCATTTCTACAGGCCTGGACACTATATCCACTAATGGAATTAAATAAATCTTGAGCCTCTTCAAAGGCATAAAACCTCTTGCAAATTCCAAGCATTAAATTTGAGAAGGCTAACGCTTTTTTTTTTTTTTTTTGTGGCCACAAAGATTAATTTCAGCCCACTCGTGGCTTTGCTACAGCCTGTGTAACACCGAGTACCTTGTGATTGCGCTGTGCTAAAAGATGCTGCCATTCTGAGGTATTTTTAGACCTGGTTGCAAAGGTACCGTCTTTCCAAAGCAGTCCATTCTCGAGTAGATGACCCTCATGTCAAATTCTGTCCTTTGATTCAGCAGCCACGATTCCCAGGGGATTTATTTTTAAAAACTAGCATGCCTCTCTACTCTGTTGGGTAACACATGACAGCATTACCTCCCCTGCGTAAACCTTGTGCGTTATCGCAAGATGCATTTATCTTCAAGTTAACCCTAGATCAGTGGAGGGATTGGGAAGGGAAACTGGATTGGCATCTCTCTGTGTGGTCCAGAGCGAGTCTCAGTGCAGCTGCCTGAGGGAACTGCACCTCTGCACGCTTCACTACCTCCACCCCCTCCTGCTCAGCCCCCCGGCCGCCTGAACCGGCCCGTCAACAGGAAGACAGTCTCACCTAAGCCTCCGAGGAGAAAAAAATCTCTGCTCCAGATTTCAGACAAGTTTTTGCAGTTCTCTTCTAAATGACTCTGCAATACGAAAAGGTAATGTTAGGCATTGATGTTATAGCTGTTTGTGAGGGTAACTAAGAACTCAAGAGTTCTAGGGTTAACTTGAAGATGAATGCACCTGGCGATAACGCATGTGTGTTTACACACTGTTTACACCCTGAGTACATTGACAGGTACAGTCATAACCCAGCTATAATCGTTTCCCAGCCTTGGGCAAGTTAGTTCTGTGGGTTACTTGGAGTAATTCTGATTTGGCATTGTAAAAACCCTAATGTTTAACAATAATTGACTTGTTTGTGTAGGGTAAACTTAAAAAAAATATGTTCAATCATATTAACTTTTATGAGTATTTAGAACTTTCTTTTTCTTTTGAGTTCACAAAACTGACAAGTTTTAAGTGATCTGAATTGTTTTATTGGTTTAAGTTTTATGAACAGGTTTCTTTTAATTTAGACAAACTTAAATTTAACTGAAACTGGGCTTGGATTATCATTTTCCAGCATTTTTTTTTTTTTTTTTTTTTTTGCCAATCACTCAAAAGGAAGAGTAAATGCTAAAATGAATAGTTATATAATGTTTTGTTTTTTAATAAGATTAATGTTAAGTGGGAGAATTAGTAGTGTCATCATGATGACGAGTGGAGCACGAGCATGGTTTGAGAACAGATATATGTTAAATGTTCTTTATTGCTGTACTCATTCACCAATTGATATGCTATCACAGCATTGTGTAACCAATTGGCAAGTTAACATTTACTGACTTACAGTAGCTAGTTAAAGCTAGCCAAGTTACCGCGACTAAAAATATTTAAGTTGTAATCATTTTAAGTTAACTTAATGAATGAATCAGCTTACTCAAATATTTTAAGTTAAGTGCAATTAAATGTATGAGTAGAGAATAAGAATCTGCCAGTTCTGCTTACTTAAACTTTGAATTTCTTAACTTAAATGTTTTGATGTAAATGATTCCCACACAGCAACATAGTGTTGGCCCAGATCCGGGCCACATCTGGTACATGTGGATTCAACGCATACAAGATGTGGGCCAGATCTGTGCCGACACCATGTTGCTCTCTGACAAAACAAAAACAAAAACAAACACAAAATAAAAGATTGGCTGGAAGACCTGGCTAACAGACTCATGCTATCAGTTGCACAAGTGGAAAGGTACAGGTATATGCTTGGTAGTTTTAGTGTGCATGGTTTTCATAGAAATTACAGAGCCACAATGTTTTCACTTTTAGGGGGAATCGACCTATGACTTGTATACCTGGAGTTGTCTCTGCACATTCATCTCGGATAGAAACAAGAAACCAACTACTGCTAACTGTAATTGCATGCTGAAAACATATTAAATTCAAACCATATTCTTTTTTAAATGTCTTTCTACATTATGTCTTCTCATCTTTTGTCATGGCAGGAGTAATTGGCTTCTTAGACAACTCGGACACAAGAGGAAATGTTAGCGAGGCCAAGTCCACCTGGCGAGCAGCTCACACTTGCCCGATAAGCAGGGGAACTGTGGGATAACATTGTACGTAGTGTGATTTTTAAGCACCTGAGCATTGCCGAGAAATGACTCGCTCCTTGTCTTGGATTTGATCGGCGTAATGAGTTTTCGACCACCAGCCTAAGCCACTCAGATAGGGGGACAATTTTTAACGTCTAATCTAATGCAACTGGCTGTGCTTTAGAGCCACAGCATTCTCATTTACATACCACTAAGCCTCTTTGAAAGCCCTGAGTGCAGCAGAAAAGATATCTGACCTCTGGATGGGCCACAAAAATTGCATTGGCCTCCTCATAACATGGGGATTAATCACACATATGATTACACATTAAATTACCTGGGCTGTATGCGTTTGTGCTGTGCTTTGGTGTCAGCATGTTAAGGGTTTTCAAAAAAGTTCGTTGCAACTACTTCCTAAAAAAAAAAATCCTTGTAACCAATTGGTTTTTGACTGATACAGACTGACATTCTGCCTGGCTTACCCTTTTCTTTACAAAAAGGACAGATTAAGACAATCCGTTGCAAGCCACCTCGACTTTGCAAGGTGCTTTAGGACTAAGAGCAAAGAGGATTTCTCTGGTGCTTCTGAGAAGATGCTGAGGAATCTTGCGGCATTAGTTTTGCCCACCTGGAAGTGCACACCAGACCACACCAACCCTCCCCTTTGTTTACTAGCTTAGTGACCATCATCCCCAGCCTTGATAAAAACAACCCTGATACAGATATCACTTAGCAGCAGTATGTTTTTCCCTCTCAAACACACACACACACACACACTCATTTTTAGAGGAATGTGTAAGATTAGAGCCCACTTTTGGCCTCGTCCCTTGTCTCATTAGAAACCTACACTTGAGTCAGACGTCCCACATCAAAGAGCAAAAGCTCATGCAGGATCTAATCCAAAGATTGCAGAAATCCCTCTCGCCCTTATCAGCAGCACCTTCAACACGTAAACCCAACTTATTCGGGTGTTTACGCACACAAATCATCCAACATTTAAGTCACTTTCTTATGTAAGCTGATTTTTTGCAAAACTTGTCATTTTTTGTCACATTCGCCCGGATATCGGATGATGACATATCAGACAGGTAGAATGGTTTTTAAAGTTGTATAGGGATCCGTTAATACATTAAGAGTTGGTTGTCACCACCGCATCTCTACAAACATATGTTTTGTCCGCTTGGTCCTCCGAATGTGGACTGGCATAGGGTTTATGACTGCGAGGAAGCGCCGTTGGTGACATTAATGGGCAGTAGTATTGTTTGGCTTGCTTGATTTATTCCCTTTGGGCTAATGTTCTTGAGACAAGGCCTGCTGCTCCTTTTTCTCGGCCCCCTCAAGAACAAAGTGACAGCTGCAAGACTTGCCACGGCCTTCATGTCAACACAACCTTCAATGGACACTCTGAGCACTGACAAGCTATTCCAAAAGAGGTTTACACAGCAACTGTGTCACATAATCCAGGCATTTTTACATGAAGGTAGTGGGAAATCACGTAAGAGTGATAGTAAACAATCCTAACTCATCTTGGCCTCTCAATACGGCCTTTAACAACCCAATCTCGTGGAATAAGAGACGAACCAGACGGCCCCAGTCCAATCTGTCGAGGTGACCCGTGTGCCCGCTGTCCTGTGCCAGTCGGCCATTTACCCCGCACTCAATCAACAGTTTATCTCACACACTTACCCCCGGCCAGGCAGATGGCAGAAGAGCGAGCCAGCCTTACACCAATAACCGGAATAGTAAATGAGTTAGCTGTATGCACATGGCATTAGTGTCTACTTGACCTGTTTGGAAAGTTTCACCATATTCTCACCAATCGAGCCAACTTTTGCCCACTGAGGAGGTGTTTGTGGGAGCAGTTGGGGGGGGGGGGGGCCCAACAAAGGGGGTCTGTAAATAAATATTCTTTGGAAGGAGTCAAAGCCTCTAAAATGGCTTTTGTTTCTGGAGGCCAAGTGCCCACTAAGCCGAGAATCGCTCAATACAATTTGTTTTTTTTAAGTGATGAAGATATTGTTGCCCTCCAGAAGGCAGGGAACTTGTGATGTTTCCAGGAGGCCATATGTTATTTGGGGTTCCTCCTCTATAGCAGACCCTATAGGAAAACACGGGGTACAACTCACATATGAGCTACTTCTAAATAATAAATAATATAAATGTCTTTTTTTGTTTTGTCTGAGGAGCGAGTTTTGTTTTAAACCATTTTGCTTAGGTTTGTGACTAAAGATAAATCACATAAGATATTTTTTTAATTATTTTGTGTTTCACTTATGAAAGAGATGTCTTTAGGCCCCACTACATAAATGACTTGATGTTGAGACTGTAATGCACTGTCAATTACTTGAACGTCTCCCTGTAACTAGTATGCACACACACACACACACACACACACACACACACACACACACACACACACACACACACACACACACACACACAATAATTTAATAATGCAATAAATAACATTTGTTACATCTATTTAAATGACATTACGGTAACACTTTATTTTACGGTGTCCTTGTTACATATGTTACATGTACTTACCGTAGTAATAACAGTAAATTATGCATAATTACTTGCAACTAACCCTCAACCAAACCCTAATCCTACCCTAACCCTATACTATAGTAAGTACATGTAGTTAATTATTGTTACTCAGTACTTAAATATATACAGTATTTACACTGTAACAATGACACGACATTACATTCATTTATAAAAATGGTAACACAGTGTAACAATACATAAGCTTAACACTTCATTAATTAATCAAATAGTTTGCAATATCAAGAACATTTTAAAAGGTAATTCCGACTTTTTATCTCACAATTCTGACTTTTTTCTCACAGTTGCGAGTTTATATCCTGCAACTTTAACTTTATAACTCGCAATCAGAATTGCGCAATATAAACTCGCAACCAATTATGAGGACAAAAATGTCAGAATATCTTTAATTTCCTTCCATATGACACAATTTTCACATTTTAGAATCACAATCAACAAAGTAAAAGTGTTTTCTTGAAAGAGATCTTTAATATTCTAGCTTCTAAGTAGATATTCTTTGTCTCAGGTGAATCCTTGGATGATTTTTGAACTCATTCATGTATTAATTTATAAAAAAAAATCAGTTTTGTCAGGAAACAATTGAGTAGTCTATTTTTTGTCTCTAAAACTATCTTGAAATATTAAAGTAAGACATTAAATCAAACGGTACAGTTAAACTCAATCAAGTCTGTCCAAACTTTTCATCGGTAGTTTAATAATATATGAGTTCTTATGAATTACCAATCAGTTAAGACTTCTAAAATGCTTGTGAATGATTTATTTCTGTATGTAATTAAAATAAGAAACATGGCATTGTTTGATCCAGTTGAAATCCAATATTTTAGTACTGACCTTCCTTACATGTGGAACTAATGAAATGATTCAGCGACCAATTGCAGTGTCTCCCAGAACACATGTCGGGCGGGACATAGACTTCCCTCACACACACACACACACACACACACACACACACACACACACACACACACACACACACACACACACACACACACACACACACACACACACACACAGTCTCATTCAAACTCATCTTCAGCGTCTGTCAGGAGAGAGATAGTTTGTGAGCACTTGGCTGAAGAGGTAATTACACTTATCTTTTGTCAGTCTTTGTCTCAGTGCAACCGAGTCTGCTTGAGGAACAGAGACGTGGACTCTTTGTGCTGGGAGAGGGACCCGGGGCCGCGACGGGCCCCACAACACTCCACCTGCCAGCTGTTCCCGCAGGAGCCCGTCAGCACGCTCAAGCCTATCACAGCCATCGCTCGCCGACACACACAATAGACCCGTTTACTGGGACTGAGGCTGTCTCCCCTGTTTAATGACTATGGGAAGAAAGCTGGGGCTACTGTACCGGTTCCTCATGGGTAATTTTTAAATGAACTTTCCAGCCCTTTCTGTAGACTGCAAAATACAGTCATATATAGAGTTTATGTATAGAGTTTAGTCAATGAAATTCACTCAAAACCCAGAAAAAAAAAAGTTTTGTGAATTTAGTCATTTTTTGTGTCATTACATTGTTGTAAGCATAAGAAATCTTTTTTTAAATAACATTTTTGAAAAATGATATTTTATTCATATGTTATGCTATGTCCTCTGATGATAGAAAGCATAGAATAAAAATACATGAATAAACATGAATAGGCAAAATCAATGTTTTTTTTTTTTTTTTGGTTTCAGGATTTTTTATATACCAAACTTTGTATAAAGATGATTCTCAACCATGTTATGAAATATATAACAGAATGATTTAATATACCATTTTGCTTCATGCAATATGTGTGTAAAATAGCCAAAAGCGCGTTTTCCCATTTTATACAATGTATCTATACATTGTATCTAATTTGCATATTAATGTGTTCTTGGGGCAATATGTAATGAATAGGAGTAGTAATTGGCAAGAATTTCATAGTAATGTCTAATATTTCATAGGAATATTGAAATATAATGTCTTTCCCTATTCACTTCTTGTGTCTCCCAAAATGCCTGATAAACATGATTTAAGTTAGTCAGATTTAAATGATAATTACAAAATGAGATCACTAAATTAATCCAAGAGGCTGTTGTCATTGTGAAACTTCCAAACATTTGTTATCTCCTTAATATATTACATCCATTAAATGACCTATAATCCATTTCAAATACAGATATTTTGAGAAAAATGGATTTTTTAAAAACTAAATTATATTTTATAATTCAATAAAAAGTCTATTTGTGATCTTTCTGATCAATAACAGTGGAGATGTCCAACAGAAAGTGACTTTCAAAAATAAACCAACCTTGAGAATTATTCCCTGGAGTAAAATAAATTTTCATTGATTTTCTAAACGATCTATGTCGATTATTTTGAGCTGTATCTCTTTGTGAAAGTAAAAGGCATTGCATAAAGGGTTTTGATTTTACCTTTACTGGCACAGAAAATAGTGCCTTTTGTTCCCGGTCATGCCTTGAAAAAGACTGAATGGTTTCTGCTTAGGCCACTGATTAAAATACACAATCATTCGTCTCTTTATTCACATAAACAACTTCTCTCACTTCGGAGTCTTCGGTCAGGCCATTTTCACAGCAATTTCTAAATCAATGCAGAAAACCTTCGGAATGAAAATATCTTTTTATCTCATTTGTCTCATGCGACTGATTCGTTCATCTATAGTTCAGTATCTGTCGGTCTGTTCGTGTTAACAGTGATATTATACAGTGAAATGACAAAAATAAGTTTTTAATACAGTAAAGATGTGTTTGAGACGTATGTCATTACTAATCATGTACTTTTTATATACTCTTAGAAAAAACATAGCAATAATTCCCTGTATATGTTTTCCATATTAATTATGTTATATAATGCACTTTATAGTCAAGTGTATGTTCTCATAAATTCCTTTATAATATATTATAAAATTTGTCATGGATTATACGTATAATAACACATTAATAACACATTTATAACACTGTACATTTATATATAGGTCAAAACAAGTGTTGATGTGATGTAATGAATCAAAAAGAAGTTATAGCATACTAGATTATAATGTTTATAATGCTATTAATTCGATTAAGATTAAGGATGGAGCAACCGTGGGGAGAACTAGTGAAAATGCTTACGTTTGAGTGAAAAATGACTCCTTTCAGATCGCCAGCGCTCCAGATGACAGGAGCAAACCCTGTTGATCCATGCATGACAGCATCATGTGCTTCAGTGACGCAGGGACATTTGACCTTTTGCACAGAGTTCACACACTTCTTCATTAGTGGCCTAGAATTTGTGCAGAATCTCTTTTCATTTTACATTACGTCTTTGTTTTCCGAATCCTTGAACTTTCTCGTTATTTGCAGGTAAAAATTAAATCCGTGTTTTTCAGTGTGGCTTCAGACTCACGGATGGCACCGTATACCTTGACATAGACAACATGTTGCTTCACATTGTATTCAAATGTGGAATTTTAGCTTTTAATAAGGAACTGAAATGAGAATGTCTGCATATTTGACATATTTGAGAAATTTGACAACATTTTTTATTTCATTAAGCTATGTTATGATACTTTCTTTAGTGAATTGTATGCTCACTGATCTTGTTTATCTTAAAATCATGTTCACTGAAGAAAAAAAATGGTGCAGAAACAGTTTTCAATCAGAAATTGGTGTTGCACTTCATTTTCTGCCGTGTCGGTTCTTCAAAAAACTAAAATGAAGCCTCTGTTAAAGTATCATGAGCCATGAACCAAACCAATCAGCTCCAAGGTGAATCACAAAATCACAAACTTTGATGTGAAGCAAAAAAAAAAATGAAAATCTGAGAAAAAGACAAAGGTACAAGACTGTGAACTTAACGGCTTTAGTGAACTACAATCCCATGAAGCATTGCGAACGGCATAATCGATGGAGAAGTATAAAACTACTGTTAATTATGTATATAAAAACAATATTTTTTTAGTTTATTGCAAAATCTGCCTATATATTAAAATATTTAAGTATTTTGAGAGCGTAAGGAGACGCTCATGGGAGTGGGCGGAGCTAACAAGATCTTTTTGGCAGGTTTTTGCTCGTTGTGATTCTGATTGGTGGAGTTTTTTTGTACAGCATTATGGGTAATGTAGTTTTTCACCACGAATTCCGGCAGTAAATACAATTCTTTTAAAAATAAACTGAAATAATGTAGGCTGACAGCTTCATCTGAAGCAAATACCATCGGTTAACATCCAGTAGGGCTGTCTTTAAAGGTATATAGTTTATTGTTCAAAATCAATTTCCTTATGGAGAGAATGAACATTTTTACTTCCAAAACCAACTGTCAAATTACAAAAACAAAAGTGTCAAGTAACACCAAGTTGAACACGAAACTTTGAAGTAGAAAGACTGAAATAATATTTTCCTCTAAAACAAAGTTTTAATTTACAGTCTGATTGTAAATTTACAATGTGATTGTAATGTTGCCTAATTGGCGTTCTGGTTTTTGCAGCACTGATGGCTCTGAGACTTTACTCTGCTCATTTCCTCTCATTACCCCAGCGGCTCTGGGCCATCAATTATGCAAGAGGAACAAATTTTGAATTTGACACCGATTGGGCCAGTTCGAATTTTCAAAATACATCCCCGTATGAATAATTGAGGGTGCAGGTTCAATATGTGATCAGTAGACCTTACTGATAGACAAGTGGAGTTAATCTGCAGAGCTGGACGGCACCCAGGACACCAGCGCTATATAGTTATATCAGGAAAAAATGACCTCATAGCAAAACACCAAATAATATTTGGGATCCGGCTGTATTTTACCTGTATAATATGCATAAACAATATAAAAATTAGCATTTTTTTACTAATTAAACACGGTAACACTTTAGTTTAGGGACCAATTCTCACTATTAACTGGCAGTTTATTAGCATGCATTATTAGCATATTGGCTGTTTATTAGTACTTTTAAAGCACATATTAATGTCTTATGTTCTTCATAAGAATTGTGTATAGGTTTTAATGTAGTTGGTTTTAAAAATTGATGTTATGTGTTGTTGTTGTATTGTTTGTTGAGCCTTTGTCTTAAGACAGATTTCTACCCCTGTGTGGATAGACAATAAAGTTTTTGAATTGAATTCTACATGATGATCATATTCTACATCCCTTCATCCACCCAATACCTAAACTTAACAACTACCTTACTAACTATTAATACACAGTGATTATGAGTTTATTGAGGAAATAGTCATAGTTAATAGTTAGTTAATAGTAAGAATTGGAGCCTAAACCAAAGTATGACCTTAAAAATGTATAATTACGACATATGATGAAAGTGTGTATATCACTATTTCTAAAAAAAACACATTTACATTCCCTAGTTCATTTTAAATAGTCTTTCAGTGCAACAAACATTTTTACGAATACACTCTAAAAATGCTGGGTTGTTTCAACCCAAATTTGGGTCAAATATGGACAAACCCAGCAGTTGGGTTATTTTTTTATTAAATTATTTAACCCAATGGTTGGGTTCGTCCATATTTGACCCAAATTTGGCTTAAAACAACCCTGCATTTTTTAGAGTGTACAAATATTAAACTCTAATTTAATATTATGGGCGGGGTCACATTAAAACTTAATGAGCTGAGATGAGAACGACTGACATCTCTCTCTTTTCATACAGATTACATAAACAGAGAATATTTGATTTTTTTATATAAATTACTTCATTCAAAAGAATAGAATTCAAGCTTCATGCCTGTGTGT
The DNA here is from genome assembly GCF_949319135.1 of Squalius cephalus. NCBI lineage: Eukaryota > Metazoa > Chordata > Actinopteri > Cypriniformes > Leuciscidae > Squalius > Squalius cephalus. The sequence continues at coordinate 6,823,607 of NC_137134.1, forward strand.
CTGTATGCCTGTTTGATTGAGTATTCGCTGAGTTATGGTTCATTTTCGGACGCGTTTCAGAATGGACTTCACTGACAGAGAGAAGGCATAACTCACATCATGTTTATTTTTCTTTATTTGTCAAAAAGCACAACACTTTGTTTTTAATGTGAGTATACACAAAAATAATACACACTTAACAGGAGAGATTGATGTATGAAACTTGTTTGTAAGATCAAAGTCAACAGAGTATTTTGAGTCTCGTTTGAACTGATAAGAAAAAAAGCGAGCAAATCACGCCGGCGCGATAGCCGACCCCAGGGGGTTAATAGCCATTAATTAAAGATCCATAGCCTATCATTTCTACCACTCAAGCTGACGCTTTTATTTTGGTGTTAAAGTTGGCATGAAATGAGTTGCGCTCGTCTTTTCTTCCCTATTGTGATGTATATGAGTGAAACGCTTCTGGAACAAGAACAAATGTGGGCGGGGCTTAATTTTGTCCGTGGGATTTGATGGTGGTGGTTTGCTATTGGTGGATCTGATGTGATTGACAGTTTGCCCCGTCCTCATCATCAAAGAAGAGAAAAGATGAGGGAGGGGAAGTTATTCTGATCCAAGATTATGAGGCACATTATAAAACAATATCGATGCGCATGGATAAATCATTTAGAATAAACACTGCAATAACAATCATGAATTGTCAACTTTGATTTCATGGTGTCTTTACTAAAGCTGAGGTTTGGAGGGTGTGGCTCATATGGGGGCGGGGCTTGATAAAGTTGAATGAGGCTGTGGGCGGGGGTGCGTGAGTTTGACTGAACATGCGGATTAACCGTAATATGGTTTGCTATTGGTGGATCTGATGTGGGTCTGATGTGATTGACAGTTTGCCCCGTCCTCATCATCAAAGAAGAGAAAAGATGAGGGAGGGGAAGTTATTCTGATCCAAGATTATGAGGCACATTATAAAACAATATCGATGCGCATGGATAAATCATTTAGAATAAACACTGCAATAACAATCATGAATTGTCAACTTTGATTTCTTGGTGTCTTTACTAAAGCTGAGGTTTGGAGGGTGTGGCTCATATGGGGGCGGGGCTTGATAAAGTTGAATGAGGCTGTGGGCGGGGGTGCGTGAGTTTGACTGAACATGCGGATTAACCGTAATGGCTCAAACTCAAACTTCTCTCATCTCAGTCTTTTTAGTAGCTCTCGATGCGGATAACAAACATCCTCAGGGCGGACAGTGTGATTCATGCGCTGTCACCTTGTGCTCCCCGCTTTGGCACGCAGCCTAATCTTTTAATTGTGTATGAGTGAATTCCCTCACTGACAGAGGAATGAGGCGTTTGGAGAGATATTAAAGTTGATTCAAACAATGTCGTCGTAGGCTGTCAATGAATGCTCAGGGTTACGGCGTGTGAAAAGGAATTGTCGTCTTCCTGTTTTGACAGTTTGGAAGTGACAAAGTTGCTAAATGGTGATTGAGATGTTATTGTGCGGTCGAAGTTTTAGCGTTTGTCGTGTGCTGCTCAAGGACACAAATAAATGAAATGCACGATGGAAAATAGCTCCAGGAAATTCATTAAACTCTGGGAAATGTAGTGCAACTGTGTCCATGTTTTTCTTTATATGTTTACTGTCTGCCAAATGTGCAACTACACAATTAAAAGGTGCAAAAGTGGCAAGTTTCCAGTGACAAGTTCATTTCCTTTGGAAGCTTGTATCCGCCATGGGACAATAATAATAATAAAAAAGTTTACATCCTGCAATTCTAATTTCCATGCTCCAAATAGAAAACCATTATTTTAATCTGTAATAATATTTCAGAATATTTGCTCCATTTTTGATCAGATGAGTCCAGCGTTGATGACCATAAGGGCTGAACATCAAAAAAACATTTGGGTTGTGGAAGATGCAACAGATCGCCACAATCTGGCATAATTTATTGGTATTTAAGAACTTGAATTGGCTCTTTAAGGGTCAGTTTGGCAAATAAAAATGTAAAGCTTTTTATGCATTTTGGATGTTCATTTACACACGTCAACACAATATGGGGGCCTGAAAATGCAAACTTTTGAAAATGGGTTTCAAAGTGAAAATGATACCGTTATTGTCTCCATGTAAACTACAAAAACGTGAATTTGTGACAAAGCTGACATCATGCGCATGTGTATTAAGTGTTCAGTCTATAGACACGTAGTGTTTCTTTACAAAGTGACATCGCCACCTACTGGCCAGGCATGAATAATACACCGTTTTTAGTCATTTTCACGAATCCGTGAACGGGATCATTTTGACGATGTTGTCGTCTGTACACGAAAAACGCGAAAGAAAAACGTTTCCATTTTTAGTACATCGTTGTCATCTAAACATATCCTAAAATGCAAAAAGTGTGCTCAGCCGCACAACATGTTTCATAGTTTATGAAACTGCTCTCCATAATTTGATGAATTTCTGTTACCACAATGGCTAGAATATACAGTATACAAAAACTAAGTTCATAATGTCTTAATGTCATAATGCCTCTGACCTTGGGAACAGAGCGAGGCCGGTCTCGAGTCCCACGGAGGAGCTCCGGAAGGATAAAAGGAAGAGTGACAACAGTGAAGGATGAGAGAGGACCAGGCCTGGGGCCGGATTCACGAAAAGTTAATAATATTCTTAAGATAAATTCTAAGAAGTTCGTAATGTTTGGAATGTTCCAAAGTGCAATTCTTGAAAAAAATCTTGAAAATGAAAAGTGTTATTTGGTGTTATTGGATTGAAAGGCGGGTATTGCTGAAGACACTGAATGAAAACCACCTCATAGCCCGTCTTTTTGCGCTGCCTTCAGATTACCGTAGATATCATAATAAGTGTGCAGACTATTTTCGTTGTGACTGGCTTGACGGGAGTTAATCACTCAGCGTCGTGTTTTTAATGCGCCTTGTCGTTAAAATCGTTATTTTTAAAGAGCCTGTCTCAAGATGCAGCGATCTATCCCATTCATTTGTGCTCCGTCTTTCTTGCGCTCTCTCTGAAGTGAATGCGTCCGGTATCTTTGTGTGTTGTGCTGCCTCGCTAGTTCTATGATCGATCGGTGTATCGTCCACATTCATATATATATTATATTATATTTAGCTACTTACTCTTATGTTGTAATGCTTAATATTTGAAACAACCCAATAAATTCATTTAACATCCTAAATTTGGGTATTTAAGATAGTTTGGAGGTTATCCTAACAAGAAATTGGCAGTTAAGAAGAGTTTTATTCTTAAGAGTGTTTCGTGAATCCGGCCCCTGGACTTTATGTTGTTGTTTTGTTTTAGTTTATGCTTTACTTTCGTTTAGTTGTTTATGTTTATTACTGTTCGCCGGTTCCCGCCTCCTTCTTTCCCTGAGCTTTAATGTTGTTACATAAGTATTTAGACATTCTGCTCTGTTGGCGTACTGCTTTTCTCATACTATATAGTAGGGAAGTATTCAATTTCAGACGCAGCAATTGACTTGACAACGACAAAATACAATGTACTAGAGTCTGGTTAAACTGGATTGTGAGTAGTTGATGCTGTTTTTTGCATTGCAATACCATTTTAAGAAATGATCTCTTATAATTTACATTGTTTCCCAAAAGGTCTTAAATTGGTACTTTTGACACATTCAATACGCAATGGCATAAGAAATGTATCTTTGCCATCAGATGTAAAGCTCACGTCGATCGCTGCATGTGAGTTCTTGGGTTTCAGCGAGCTTCTCTTACAGGTGAGAGTGGTAGATTAAAGCTGGAGTCTGTCATTAGCACAAAGGCTTTATCACCATGTGCACAGAGCTCTCTCATTACGCGGCCCGTCAGGACGGATGCCTGTCATACACAGATCACCACTGTTGCTCTGGTTATGGACCTTACGACCACCATCTCCAGTTACATCAACTGATGGAGAATCAACGGTGCCAGCAGATGAAATGCCTCATTACTGGATGGATGTGCATGGCTGATACAAGGAGAAATGGTCGGTAGTTTGGGATTTGGTTGGCGCCCTAATGATGTTGCCCCGTCTCTGGGGTTACGGCTCCATCTAGAACCCACAGTGGGGTTCCTGTCATTTTCATTTAGAGAAAGATTGAGGCCCCCATGCAAATGAAGGGGTCCAAATCAACAGCAAACAGCAGTTACGCAAGATCCTCCAGAATGGGGCCATGGACGTCCTCCATATATGCCTCCAACTGTCAACCTTTCCCTCCAACGTTACGGGAGACTGGGACTAGTTATCACATGTTTTCAGTGTTAGTTTATTTGTATAGACACACATCGTACAGTCTTCACTGCAAAAACTAAACATTTGCATAATTATTGGCCTCTCAGCTAAGGCTACTTCTACACTAATCCAGATACACAAAATGTTTTGCATCAAAATATGAGGGAAATTGCGTTTTAGACCAGATGGATGAGTGTGACCTGTATTCACCATTGAAGAATGGCATGAGAAGTTTTGTTTCCGTGTATCATCTAAATGAGTTTTATGACGTTTTGTCAGTTTTAGTGTTTTCTGACATTTCATTGTGGATGAGAATCTTTTTGAAAGCACTTGAAAATGCTAATTTTGAGAGCGTTTTGAACAACCCTAGCTAGTGTCAGTTTTGTTCTTAACCGTATTAACATAAACTGAAAAGAAGTTGTATGTTTTCCCATAAAGGTTATTTAAAGGACTGGTTTCAGTTTTTAGATTACTTGGTAAACACCAAACTCATATGCAAATGACAGGTGATCAATGTGTCTGTCAGACATTTGAGGAATTTGTTTTGCCACACACACACTCACCATGTTTTTTTTTTTTTTTTCTGTTTTCACAAGCTAATCTATCTCGTGTGAGGCAGTGCCGCAACGGTTCACGTCCTCTTCAAGTTTTGATGCATTCTTGTGTCTGTTGTCAGTCAGGTGCAGTCTGGGCACTAAGTGACACAAGGGTCAACAAAAGTGCAAAACACTATTACGTTGACAGAACATATATATATTTATGACTGGTGACTGCTTAGCTCATTGTGAGACTGATTAAAGTGCAAAAGAGCTATAGAGAACAATTGGTAACACTTTACAGTGAGGCCTCATTAGTTAACGATTGTTAATCCATTAACTAACATTAACTTATTCTGAGCAATATTTACAGTAGTTAATATTCTTTGTTAAACTGTTCATTGTTAGTTCTTTTTGTTCAGGTCCATTAAATAGAATATTAACAGATTGAAATTAACATAAAGATTAATACATTATTTGGAAATATTTTTATTGTTAGTTTATTGCTAACTAATAAATTAACTAATGTTAGCCTTATTGTATTTTTCAAACAACACCTAGTTGTGTTTTAGTCCAGATTAAAATGTAATATCCCCCTGTGGTGGAAATCCAGCTTTTAATGTTGTTAATATGTCTATGTGGTGTTTTTAATGTGCTTTAAGACAAACCATGTGTAAATTCATAAGTCGACACCATTGCTGAGTATTTCCTCCTTAAAACTGCAGTGAACCAAAGACAGTCTCAAAAACACGCTTTGAAATCGCTGGTGTTTCTGACGTCACAAACTACCTTGTAACCAATCAGATCAACATGTGATCGTCAACCAGTGGATCTCTGTCTGAGCTGAGTGAGTGAGTGGAGGCGGGGCTCATTTGCATATTCATAGAACCGCGCATACTAAATGAGGCAAGGGTATCGAGTTACGTTCAAGATATTTTAAGGCATAAAGAAATTATTTTAAGGAAACAACTTTTAAATTTGTATTTTTTGTGATCAAAGAGGAGTTTTAAGGGATACAATGATTGACTACAGGGGGACTTTAAATACTGTCAGAAACAGAAAGTAGCTCAGCTGTTTGTTTACGAGGTTACCGGGGTAACCGCTGCATTCCTGCTGTTCCATCACTGCTGTCACAGAGTGAATGTGTGTTTCATTCAGCGCCTCTCCTTCACTCTTTCCGCCATGCTCCTCGTCTGTTGCATATAAGGCCGTTTTTATAATAATAACTTTTAATGGTATTAGAGTAAAAACAGGCCTATAATTATGTAATATGGCTTTTCTGAGGTAACCTTACATGACATTGTTTACAAGCTGTTTTATCCGCGGGTGAAACGCTGATCCATTTCAGTAAGTTGTACTGGTTCTTTCAACATACCCTCTGATGTTCATCCATGTTTATTTTGTGCTGTAACTAGTAATAAAGAGGAAGAGTGAGCTCCCCAGTCTGACACGCCACATTATGAGCACTAAAACAGTGTTTGAATTTCGTAATAAAACGTACAAATTTTGAAAGCTGAGATTGTTTTATATCAATATATCAAAAAAAAAAATCATCTAGCTCTGTCTTCGCATTGTCCTCTTTCTTCCGCGATGTTTTTTCACTGCGTGAGAATATGGATGTGTGGCGCGAGAACAGTGTCAGTTGAATGCGTATATCGACACATGTCTAGTTTGTAACTATGAGTCATTCCCTCCCCAAATCCCAATTGACCCTTCGCAGGGGGTTTGATTGACAGGCGATCTGACCAATCATAATCCGCCGAATCTGGAGAGTTAGTAGATTAACGTTGGAGGATTTGAACGTTGAAAAACGGAGTGTACTGACGTCTTTCCACGGTTAAAACAACATTCCTCCTGATGTTCATTCATGTTTATTTGATGCTATAAATGAACTAGAAGGAAGAGATGATCGGTTCACGAGCAGCTTTAACTGAGGCGATCTGTCAGACACATTAAAGAGCCACAAAGCGTTATTTATTGTTTATATTTCTTATAAAAATCACCAAATTTGAAAGTTGAGACTTTGTTTCATATCAAAAGTAACCTGGTCTGTCCTGTCTCAGTGTGTTGTCAGTGTCCTCTCTGCTCCGCAATGTATTGTTCACTGCGTGAGAACATGGTGTGGCGTGAGAGCGGCGTGGCTTGTCGGACATAGCAACAGTAACTAAAGGGGGCGGGTCTTTGCGAACGGTCAATTAGCACCACAATCAAGTGCTTCTTGTTTGCATACTATAGCTATATTTCTGATATATCTGTGTCTATAGTTCACCCCCCACCCCTCCATGTCTAGATTGACGTGTGGGACGGCACTCCCTACATTGTTTCCAGTCCCGGACCTGACGTCACAGGAATCAGGGTAGACTTGGCCCGGCCTCAGCAGAGAGTACGTCAATACATCCACAACCATCCATTTGTCACGACCCATGGCCAACACCTCGCTCACCACCTGCTTTCTCCAGGTACACCCAAACTGGTTTTCTGTGCGTCTGGCTGATGTTTGCTTCTCATTGTCAATGAGAAATGCCCCTTCAACTTTAGCATTTCATTAATAAAGGCGACTGTGCGTGAGAGGCTTTCACCTAGTCATGCTATTTTTGACAAATATGATTAATTCTCCCAATTTTGCTGTGTTCTGTTGTGTCTATTCAATGGGTGCATGTCCTGTGCGCATTTTAAAATCTCATGTAAACACGATTTTCTTGTGCTGTCGGGTTTTTATGAGCTGATAGTTATCAGCATTTTGTTGCACATGTAAACACTCACTTCAGGTTTGTTGTGAAAAATTCAGATTAGCAGAGATATTAGACAACAAGTAAGACGTTGCTGTAACATGACACATCAACAGTAAATAAAATGCAAATATAAGTAAGCTGGAATGTACTTAAAACCACTTTTGGAGCAATAGAATAAGTCATTTAAACTCGCCTAATCATTTACTACTGTTCAAAAGTTTGTAGTCAATATGATTTTTTCCCCGATATTACAGTTTTAACTATATTTTTATATACCAAACTCAACTTTTGAACATGCAGTACTGCATAGGCAACCCTCATAAAAATCCTCATCTATAACAGTATAAAATTTTTGTAATTCGGTTAAAATATTTTATGTTTTGAAAAAAAGCTCTAAAAACTGCATTACCTGTATTTCCAAATCACAGTCACTCTGTTCAAAGACCAGCATAGTGACTTGTTTTCCATAACTGACCAATTTATGGTATGGACTGTAAAATTGTGTTTACAGACATTTGTTTATTATATTGATGGCCGTGTATTTTATACAGTAGGGTTGCAGGTTCAAACACTAGGTGGGGCACTGAAGTATTAGTTTTCCAGTTGCCGCTATGGGTGGCCAAATTTCTGCCCTTACTGTGAACTTTTGAGTCAGACTCAGGATTATGTGCGTCTGCAAAAATCGAAGTTTACACTGAAGACGTTTTGCTGCCTGTTTGATTTTATTTGGGATAATTACTTTAAAGTCCCCTTGTGGTGAAAATCCAGCTTTTAATATGTGGTGTTTTTAATGTGCTTTAAGACAAACCATGTGTAAATTCATAAGTCGACACCATTGCTGAGTATTTCCTCCTTAAAACTGCAGTGAACCAAAGACAGTCTCAAAAACACGCTTTGAAATCGCTGGTGTTTCTGACGTCACAAACTACCTTGTAACCAATCAGATCAACGTGTGATCGTCAACCAGTGGATCTCTGAGCTGAGTGAGTGAGTGGAGGCGGGGCTCATTTGCATATTCATAGAACCGCATTTACTAAATGAGGCAAGAGTGTTACATTCAAAAGTTTTTAAGGCATGAATAAAAAAAATTGAGGAAAAAAACACTTAAATGTGTCATTTTGGTGATCAAAGATGAGTTTTAAGGGATCAAATTATTGACCACAAGGGGACTTTAAGGTTAGAAATCTCACGTAAGTGATTGTCAGCGAGAGCAAAGAAAAAATGAAACCGGGTGTGATGTTTCTTAATATCTCAATGACAAGAGAACACAAAAATGTTGAGAGTGAATGCAAAATATTTTCTGAGTATGCAAAACTATTTCCGAGAGTTTCTTGGGGGAACAGCATTGAAATCTCCTCCGTATTTATCATCCAAAAATGAGAAAAAGTGCATTTCATGTGATTCCACATGTGATTTCATGTGATTTGAAAAGTACATTTCATGTGATTCTCTTACCCATTGCTTACACTGTTTACACAAAACCTCTTACATTCAGATACTGCGGGATTTGAAATGCGTTTAGCATTCCTTTCTCCAGGTAACACAGAATGTTCCGCCAACTCCCTGAACAAACCCTTGCACAGGTGTGTGTACGGTCATCGAGGGAAACACACGCAACCACACCGGCCTGGGATTTAGATTTCATCAGAACGCTAAATAACGATCTGAAATCCGAGGAACCTCTTGAACTTTTCTGCTAATTCAATAATTACAGCTGTGGTTGAAGTGGGCCAATTTTGAGGCTGTTACGTAAGCTGGATTTTGAGGTGGAGAGTTTAACACCTGAGTTCAGGGTCTAATTAGCACGTACGTTTTACTTTTGTTTGCCTGGTATCTTACGAAGAGTTCCCAGAGTTTCGCCTGACTTGGTTCTTAACTGGTTTTGCTTCAGGAGCCAGATTTTACATTGGGAAACCTGAACCAACATCCTCAAAAAAATAAACGTCCAAAGCTCTCCCTGAGTCTATAATGTACCCTTAAAATGGGTCGGAAATGACTGGGTCGTCCAAATGACTACAACTAATCCTAAAATCTGATTGGTTGATTGCAATGCTGTTCCCGTACTGTCTGACAAAATTTGTGCAAAATGTGTACCTTCAGGGGCACAACTTGTCACTCGGGCAGATGTAGTCTTTTAACATGTACATTTGTATCAACAAACTGTTCAAAATGACAAGCAATGAGGGTGTCAATCCAGAAACATGTTCAGTTCAATCGCTGTCTCAAGCCACACTTCAAAGTTTGGACTTTGTATAACATGTATAAGCTATATATGATGATGATATTTATTATGTCATTGTTTTGTGTTATTTTAAGATTTCCTCCAAGGAATGTTGTCAAAAGACACACTGTGTCCCCAAAAACAGGCAGATGCAGCCATTGTGGCAGCGTGAATGGCAATCAAAGGGGATACACAAGCAGCAGTGATGTGTAGCTCGTGGAAACCCAAACACAAGATGTAGTATGATAAGAGATGAGGCTGATTGTGTAACTGAAACCTTCATGTCTCCAAAAACTGTGACCTCACCGTTTTTTGCTCTTTCAGGCAAAGGAACAAATTAAGACGCTTGCACAGTGACACTGTCTGGTTGTGATTGTGTTTGTAGACTTTACGAGCAATATGTGAATTTGGATTGTTGATGTTTTTTTTTTAGTTTTTTTTTTTTAATGAGGATTTTATGTTGCGTGTGGACATTTCACGGAAAACAGGATTTTCAAGTCAAGTCAATGTTTATTTAACAAGAGCATGTCGTAATTCTTGGCAATGAAATGTTGTAAGCGAAGATGGTTTGTCCTTGCTTGAATGTGGATTTTCCTTGCTTGTTTGTAAGGAGATACTTTCAGAGCTCTGAACTTCCTTCCCAGTCGATTCAGACCATTTATTCTGGAAGCTTTTTATCGCCTCAGATTTAAAACTTAAAGAGGCAATTGTATAATAAAGTTTAAAAAAGGAAATACTCTGATTATGCTGTGTAAAGTTGCACTGTGATACATAAATGTGCAAATGTGAGATGTGCATTATGAGATATGCAAGTCTCATTGTGAGACAAAGGTACAATTACCAAGAAAAAATAGCAATTGCAAGCTAAGAAAGTAACATTACGATATATAAAGTTGCAATTACGAAAAAAACTAAGTTGTAATTTAAAGATATAAAGTAACAATTACAAAAAAACAAAGTTGTAATTTCAAGATATAAGTCAATATTGGAAGAAACAAAGCAGCAATTACGATAAATAAAGTTGCAATTACAAGAAAAGTAAAAGTAAAGTACATTACATGATATAAAGGCACAATTACAAAAAAAGTTGTAATTTTAAGATATAAAATCACTATTGGAAGATACAAAGCAGCTATTTTGATGCGTAAAGTTGTAATTTGTAATTTTTAAAACAGTGCAAGAAATAGGAAGTCACTAGTATGTGAAATAAAGTCAAAATTTTAAGATATAAAGTAACATCACAAGATATAAAGTCTCAATTACTAAAAAACAAGTTGTAATAACATTACAAGATATAAAGCCACAATTACACTAAATAAACAAACGTGTAATTCCAAGAAATAAAGTCACTATTGGAAGATACAAAGCAGCAATTACAATGCATAAAGTTGTAATTACAATGCATTAAGTCACAGTTATAAGAAATAATGTCACAATTGCAAGAAATAAAGGCACAATTTTAAGCTATAAAGTAACATTACAAGATATAAAGCCACAATTACAAAAACAAAGTTATAATTAGCTATAAAGTAACAATTACAAAAAAAAAACTGTAAAATTGTCATTTCAAGATATAAAGTCACAATTACAAAAAATAAAGTTATAATTTCAGCTATAAAGTCACTTATGAAAGATATAAAGTCGTAATTATGGTGCATAAAGTTTCAATTACAAGAAATCAAGTTGCAATTGCATGAAATAAAGTCGCAATTTCAAGTTATAAACTAACATTATGAGATATAAAGTCATGAGGAAAAAGTTGCAATTGCAAGATATAGTGACTAAGCTGCAATTACAAAATATAATGTTGCAGTTGCAAGAAATAAAGTCGCAATTAGGCTACATGAAATAAAGTTACAATTGCAATATATAAAGTCATTTTGGGATAAAGTCACAATTGCCTTTTTTTTTTTTTTTACTTATTAGCATATAACTTTATCTACATTTACATTAACACATAGTCAGTATTAAGCAACTTATGAACAACACACTGAAGTTTAGCCAATCATATCAGAGGTAATTTACATTAAAAAAAAATGTCTTAAAGGTACAGTAACAAGAGTTTAAACCTAAGGGGCAGTGAGAAGGTCCAAAAAACATTTTCTACCAAGAAAAGACGAAATCTCCCCCACCCCTCCTAAATCTGCTGAGAGTCAAAGTTTTTCACCCTAACTGTCCCAGCTTGCACCACTGGCCGATGTAATCAACAGCGTTAAAGACCAGTGGCTGGTGGCGTTCCTCAGATCCCCAGGAGCAACATCTCTACCGGAACGTCCCTCTAACCGCCGCATCTCACGGTGTGTCTGGATACAGCTGCAGTAAGTGGATGGGACGGGAGGGGGGTGGGGGGCAGCTGCACCCCAGCAGAGAGCTGTCACTGGGCATCTGTGTGTGAGCGCGTCACCAGCGCAGCCTGTCAGAAGCCCTCAGCCCCCTCGGTGTGTGCTGACAGCTGCTTCGCCTGAGCAGGAGCGAAGGTTCGGCCGTGCCCGCGCGGGTCGGTCCCGTTACAGCTGGAATCACGCGTCTGCGGACGCTCATTAAGCATTTGCTCACCCGTCTGCGCTGCGGGGGGTGTGCTGCGTTCATTCACTGAGTTTAACTTTTTGTTTCCTTATATAAACTAGTATCTGAAACTTTGCCTGCTACACATCATTTCAAGCACTATACATTAGCAGGGGTGTTAAAATGCACCGAAATGAAAATTAAGCAATCGGCAGACACTTTTATCCAAAGTAACAGTGCTAAATCAAACACTATTGGAATAAACGATCTTTCTTGAGCTTATTTGTGTGCCACTTTGGCACCGCATTTTTAGCCTAAAGTAAAGTGTACAGTTGTGTTTAATACTAAAATCAACAAGCTAGCATTACTAAGTTATTGTGTCTTTACCATATATTTCTTAATCAAACCAAATTCAATGTTGGTTTCACTTTATTTTGACAGTCCCTTTAACACATTCTGTTGACTATAAGTGACGTTGCACCTACATGTCCACTAACTCTTATTAGAGTGTTAGTAGAGTATTAGTAGACTGGTACGGTTAGGGTTAGAATAAGTTGACATGTAGTTGTAAAGTTACTTATAGTCTACATAATGTTCAAAAGGGACCATCAAAATAAAGTGTTAATGTTAAATCCCATAAGAAAAATCAATATTTCAAGAAGTTCCTGTTTGCCATCTTGTGTTTCCAGCACCTGCATCAGTGGATTTAGTCTTCTTCCTGACACATCCAATAGGCAAAACTTCCTGTCAATTTTCCAGCCAATTAGGTATCAGGACACATCCATGTGCATCTGACAGGGCCTGTCAAACAGATAAGATCTTTACCAGAATTAAGGCAAGGTGAAAGGCCAATCCCTTATGGCCATCTTACAGCGATTAACATCAAGATAATTATTGGTTGTGTGACTGTGGGAAATGAGGCCAGCGCGACTGGAGCCCTGGAGTTCAGATGTTTAATGGCCGGTACGGGCGAACTGACTTCAGCAACGCATATGAAACATTATCACAATGTTAGTCGTGTTTCTTCTACCATATATCAGTTTTGACATGAGAAGAATCTTGGACTAAAACTACTCATGAAATAAAGAGTAAACGGCGGATAAGTGTCACAGTTGTCACTCAGAGAAATGTGCTGTCAGTCTTTCTGAAATTTACAGATAAATCCCTTGTTTGGACGTTGTCTGTCTGTGCGTTTCGCATGACGGGTTTCAAGAATTAGATTGACACATTTCAACACCTTATCAGTCATTTTTAACAGACCTTTCAGCTCAATATCTTTTAAGGCATGCACATCCTAATTTTGCTGAGTTAGACTATGTATGACTATGTATTCTATGTATTTTGTTGATCCTGGAACCACATTCCTGTACGAAAATGTAGTCCTAACCCTAACCCTACCCCTACCCCTACCCCTAAACCCTATTCCTACCCCTAAACCCTGTTCCTACCCCTTAACCTAACTCTACCTATAACTTCTCCCTAAAATCAGAGGGAAATGACAGGTGATAAACACTGATGTACCAGTGTACCAGAAGCACCAAACCCTGGTTGTGAGCCTAAACTTGACATAAACTGCAAATATCCAACTTTACATAAAGGGTTGGGCAATTATATAATTATTTTTTAAAATATTTACAATATAAACAATCACGCAATCACAAGTTTTGCTATATAGTTAGTGTAGCTTTAGGTACACAGGTAAAGAAGGATGTACTATATACCCAACTTGTTACATGGTGATATATGAATTATAAAAACTGAGGTTTTGTTTAATTTGGTGGACCCCAGAATGCTCAAACATACAATGTTTTGCTCGTCACAGCAATTATTTTGGTAACACTTTATTTTAAGGTCCAATTCTCGCTATTAACTAGTTGCTTATTATCATGCATATTACTAGGCTATTGGCTGTTTATTAGTACTTATAAAGCTCATATTAATGTCTTATTATGACCATATTCTACATCCCTAAATCCACCTGATACCTAAACTTAACAACTACTTTACTGACTATTAATAAGCAGTAATTAGGAGTTTATTGAGGCAAAAGTCGTAGTTAATAGTGAATGTGTTCCCCAAAGTGTTTCCCAATAATTTTTTTTAATTAAAAATAATGGTATCTACCTACGAACGGCTTACTTTTGGTTGACTCTGCCTATTAAACTGGGATACGAGAAACTTCTAAAATCCCCCAAAAATGGCACGCATCAGCTTTATTCCTGAGAATTATCATACAGTCATGCAATCGTCCCACATTCATCAAGTAGCATCTTGTCATTAGTTTGGCTTTCTGCACCACTATCAAGCAAGGTGGTTCTTAGATTGAAGCGATTGCATATGCGAAAACATTCCCGTTTGCCAAAGCCTGCGATAAAAGTTAGTGGGTGTTCTCTTGTTTAGTCCTGGTCTGCTGGGAAAGCTAGTGTAGTCGACGGGCTCGACCAGTCGCTCCGCAGTCTGCAGCGGTGCCCTCCATGAGGGTGCTCGCAAGACCCGGGAAAAACATCCGATCGCTCTCAAAACAGAGGAGAAAACAGCAGCTGGAGATACGGGACGGTTAGTGTTGTGTGTGTCTACGGAATGACAAAGCATCATAAAGCACAAAATGCATCGCAGAGGAAATCCCTGTCCGTGTTTTGACCTCAATTAAGCATTCGATAAGTGATGTAGAAGGAAATCTGAGGAATTTAGAAAAGCTCAGCTACATTCTTTGGGTGGCAGTATGCTGGAGGAAGACATGGAAAGTTAGCGATGTGCCCACACAACAGTCCTGGGGCGTTACCTTTCCAGTCAACCATGTCCGCCGCCCACAGGTGTGTAGTGTGTGTGTGTGTGTGTATGGGGGGGGGGGGAGAACACACATGCAGACGGGGGGAGCAGATACCTGTGCCTTTTGACCCCAGACGCATTACAAAGAACGCCGTTGGCTAATGCATTTCTCATTACCTCATATCTGGAGGTCTAACTTAAAGGAATGTTCCGGGTTCAAGACAAGTTAAAGGGACATCATTTGTGGCTCAACGCCAGTTAACATGAACAATAATTTTGATTAACAATATGGGGCAAGCATTCAAGAAGAAATATAAAACTTATATTTTTGTGAATTGGTGGGGAAAAACATTTGAGCTGTAAATTGTCTAAATTGTCCTTTAAGCAGTGAGACTACTTTTCTTGATGGGTTAGTTTTATTCTTGTGGATTTTTCCTTCTGTAAACGGCCCCTTTCTGATATCTTTGTAAGAATCATGTGAAAGTTCCCATGTAGATTTGAAATATTGCATTATTTTCCCTTACGAAAATTAACCATGTTTAAGTCTAGTAACCATGTTTTTTTTGGCAGATTGATTACCATTTGTATAACCACAGTTTTACTACAAATTCCATGGTTAAACTATGGTTAGTGTAGCAAAACCCTGGTTTAAGCATGGTTTAACTATAGTAACCATGTTTTTTTGGATTTATTTGCATTAAAACCACGGTTAATTTTTGCAAGGGTTATCACATTGGTCACTAGTTTGGGTAAAACTTTATATTACACTTGTTACATGTACTTAACCTACTATAGTAGTAGCAATAAATTACATGCCTAATTACATGCAACTAACCCCAAACCAAACCCTAATCCTATAGTAAGTACATGTTGTTAATTAATATTACTCAGTACTTAAATGTAATTACACTCAAGTCTTGTGGCTAAGCCTTTGAATGTGTATTCCTGTATTTGAATGTGTGTTGTGTTGCCCCATGGACTTCTATTATAAATAATAGCATTCAAACCAAGGACAATAACTATAATGATAATGATAAAGATACACAGTTCTAAACATCATTCTCCACATCACCAGTATAACGATAATGTCACAGAGAAACAACATAGTTGGAATCACTTTCAGAACGATTTTATCCAGCTGATGAACAATAAAAACATTCACAGCCAAGCTAAGCGGCAGGTGACAAAACTGCAGCACGTGCTTAAAATGAACAGGATGATATCATCCGCTGGTGTGGACGCTAATATAGTTATCGTTATAGTTATCCTTCTCAGTGTGAAAGGGCCTTTACTGTAACAACAATGCTGGTTTGAAGCACTAAGGAAGTCAAAATGTTCAACAAAAATTCTGTTGATAGAACTGAAGTGTGTTACACTTTTCAATGGTAGCCTATACTGTCCCTCACAGAGCAGTATGCAGTCAACTGACAGTAGACATTTGATTTATCTCTTTTGAAAATGTGACTTGATGGATTTGTGTGAATTTGGATGGTGTGATTCGGGAACATACCATTTTTAGAAGAAAAGTAAGCATCTATCAGTTAGTGGGGTGTAAACAGATTGATCAAAAATGTACGAATGGATTGTAATGAAATTAGCCACCAATCCGCCAAAACTTAAAATAGTTTCAAAATTGTCTTATATATATGAAGAGTTCAGATGCAAAAGCCTCTAAGTGCCTTCTGAAATTTTCCTCTTGAATGATCATTTTTAACAAGCTCATATATTTAAGTTCAGTAATTTCACTTAAATAGCAATGAAAATGACCTATTAATTGTCATTTAAGTGAAACTACTGAACTTAATTAAACGAGCTTGATAAAAATGATCATTCTAGAAGAAAATTTCAGATGGCACTTAGAGGCTTTTGCATCTGAACTCTTCATATATATATATATGTATAAACAAATTGTGTAACTAGGAATAGATTTAAAATTTTAAAAAGTACTTTTTTATTTATTTTTTATTTTTTTTATGTAAACAAACGTTTAATATATTAAGTTAGACAAATAAAAAGAATAACCAAATAAACTTAATGGAAAATTCTGTCATTTTAGTTCCAGTAATTTATCCATGATCTGAAATTCTTTGGATTCTTATCACTGTTCCTGTTCTGTTTGTTTAGGATTGTTTCCATTGGATTGCGTAAAGGTTTGCTTCTTGCATTGTTTTCAATCTGTGTGAGAGCCAGGATGCCTTCAGTAATCAATTTTTTTTAAATTTATTATTTCATTTTTAATACTAAAGTATTTGTGTGCGACGTAACCAACTGCAGAATTACTAGTTCTGTGGATCACTTCATTTCTGAGACTGTCATCTCTGGCTCTCTGAAGTCTTAAAATACTCCACATGAAGTTCATAGATGTTGTCACAAAGTTAAAACGCACATGTGCCACAGCTGTGTAATTATAGCGCACATCATTTAAGAGGCTTGTATTATAACGCTTATTATTTAAGATGATAGCCGTTGATAAATAAACCCCTCGCTAAATATAAAGTTTGTGAATCATGAAACATGTAAATATTCCTCTGAAATCCGTTTAAAGTAATCCACACCATGGCAAATGAAAAGATCCATTATAAAATCATCAGCTTTAGGATTTTTTTTTTTTTTTTTTGCTTACGCCGTAATTTAAGTGTGTGTCAGCGTGCGCGAGTTGTGTGTTATTTATGCAAATTTGCATGCCTTTTTATATTTTAGTAGAACTGACATCATTAATAAAGCAGTAATCCAGAGAGGGGGGGGGGGGGGGGAAATAAACAGATCGAGAACTCCATTAAGAGTCTAAATTTGTGTAATACGCCGGATGATCTATCCGAGGACAGATGAAACGACTCCAAAATATGGTGGAGAATGAGGGAAAAGTGAAGGGAAATGCTGGATAATTCCGTTAAGAAAGATATAATTACTTTTAGTTCTGAACTTAAGTTGGAGGAGACGGCTTGCTTTTCAGTGTGTGTGTGTGTGTGTGTGTGTGTGTGTGTGCGCGCTGAGAGGCCTCGGCCCAGGCCTTGTTTGAGGAAAGATTATCTTGACAAATTGGATAAACATCTTCTGCATGACAGGACGCTGACGGAAGATGGGCTGTATGCGTGCACACCTGGTGATAGTTTGCTTAGTGAGCGAGTGTGGTGCGCAGCGGCGAACTCCTGCTCTGCCTGCCATGGGGTTTGTTTATCCCAAACAGGTAACAACAGGCACGAGAGGCCTGGAGCTTTCCAAAACACCCCACGCAGGTTTTCAGGTGGTTTGGTCAGAACTTCCATGATGTTTGTGTGACAGTCGGGGGTTCAACGAGCTTCCAAAAGAGAAAAGGTTCCAGTTTACTCGAGTCACAAATACTAATACATGTGAATTACTTGAAAGTATGTTGTTTATGAAATATTAGACCAACTCGTCAGAAAGTTGAACAGCATTGCTGAAATGTTAAGGGTTTGTGAGTTCCCAGCATGCATTGCAACATGAAAAAATTATGTGGCTGCTATATTGTTTTACTGTTTGCTGACTTTTGTTTAAACATTTCTTGTTGTTCTGTTGTTATAAGGGCTCATCTTTTTATATTTGTTGATTGTCACCATTCTTGGGATTTGTGTCAAGTGTTGAGGTCTATGTACAACCTTCTAAACAATATCCCAGATGTTTTTGCTTTGTAAGGCAAATTCTTCTTTAGAAACATAAAAGATAGCATAGTTCAAGTGTCCTATTAAACTGTACACAGTGTAGTTTTATAAATTGGTCTATCATTTCGGTAGCATTGGCTGTTTTATATTTAGTATTTGGTACAGATTTCTTGTTCATAAAAATTTCAATTAATAACAGATGATCTATCATTTTGGTAGCATTGTGGTGTTGATATTTGGTATTTGGCACAGATTTGTTGTTCATCAAATTTTCAATTGCTAAAACAAATTGATCTATCATTTTGGTTGCATGTTGGTGTTGAGATTTGGTATTTGGTACAGATTTCTTTATAAAAATTGTCAGTTATTAACAAATTAATCTATAATTTTGGTAGCATTTTGGTGTCTGTCTGTGTATATATATATATATATATATATAGATAGATATATATATATATACTTGATTACTATATTGCACAGTATTATATATGTATTATATATGTAAAATAGTATGAGAATCATTTGGTTTTCTTGTATTTTTTTAAATAAGATTTTGTATAGAAGTGTCATAGACTTGATCAAGTAAAAAAAAAAAGAGATTCTACCTTTGTCACAGTTGAAAATGCATTGCATTGTGGGATATAGTGTGTTTGGATTGTATAATGCACATTTTGGTAACTGTAGTAGGGATTTGAAAATGTGCATGGTATGAATAATATACACTGTAGATATAGTCCGAGTAGTGTTATCGTGCTCTTCCATACAGACCGAGAGTGGGCGGCAGATGAAGTCAAACGCGATAGGTGAGAGAACAGGTGAACGTCGTCCCCCCGTATGTCCCCTCTCTCTCTCTCTCTCTCTCTCTCTCTCTCTCTCTCTCTCTCTCTCTCTCTCTCTCTCTCTCTCTCTCTCTCTTTACCTGGCCAGTTTCCACGCTTATCCATCAGCACAGGTGAACCTGGTGAGCATGAAACACTATCATGGGACTGATTGTGTTGAAAATCCAGCCACTTACTCAGACTCAGACGGGGACTCGCTTCCAGAACTGAACAGAACACCTTTTCACCTCCAGCTCATTGGGAAAAGACAACAACAGAAGAAAAAAGATCTCATGAGAAGAGTACATAATGCCTATATAATAAGCTAAAGAAAAGCAGACTCCACTCTCCGACCTAAAGTAGTAAACACTTATATCATCACTCAGAAAGTTGCGTAAAAACAGTCAATCAATCAAGCATATTATAAATCTGGATCAAGAAAATGATCAAGCTATTTTTTTGTTCACAGTCAGTGAATGAATTATAGGCGTGCCGTCTGAGGCTTAAACTAGCCTAACCGCAATCATAATAACATCATAACAAACATACCACATAAAAAATATGTTTCTTGTGAGATCTGCCCAGATATGTTGAACTGATTGCTTCTGTTTACATACTATTATTGTCTATTCTCTATTCTATTTTTTTTAAGCTATAGCCTATACAATATACAGTATATATCAAGATTCTACTTTGAAAGAAATCAATGCCTTTATTTAACAATAAATGTCTCAAACATTAAATGTATCAGCATAGGCTACGTTAAATGTATCAAAAGTTACTGTAAATACATTTATAAAAGAACAGCAATGGTACAAAATAAATCCTGTTCTTCTGAATTTTCTATTCATCAAAGAATCTTGAAAAACAAAAATATTAAGCAACACAACTGTTTTCAACATTGATAATAATCAGAAATGTTTATTGACCAGCAAAACATCGTATTAGAAAGATTTCTGAAGGATCATGTGACACTGAAGACTGGAGTTATGATGCTGAAAATTCAGCTTTGATCACAATATCACAAGAGACAACAATAATTCTCAATTATTATATTTCACTTTTTACTGTATTTTCTATATAACACATGCACATGCACCAATACATTTGTATTGTATTGTACTTTGTTCTATACTGATGAAGAACAGCAACCGGGTGTAAGAAACTGTCCTAAAGCTGACACAGAATGTGTTACCGTATCTTGATGCCTGAGACAGGTGGATGGACCTTTCTCTTCTGTCCTGAGGGAACTGTCGGTGTGTGATTGATCATGTCCAGTGTCACACCTAAGATCACCTCTCCTTCTTTGTAGTTGAGAAATCACTGGAAGGAGATTCCATTACCAGCCATTCACTCATCCACTCGCTCTCAAACAATGAGCCATGTACAGTTAGCTTCACATGGACATCTTCATTACTTGATCAATGTGCATCATGGCCTTCATGAGAAGGTTCATTTATTTAATACCACTCAGGAGGTTTCATTTTGACAGGTCTCCAATTTTTGGTAATTTTTTACACTGGATTTAGAGGTTTATTATCTCATAGTTTTATTTCCAAAGTCTCTAAAGGGAGTAATTTGATCATACTTAAAGGATTTAGAGTTGAGGCTTCTTAATTAACTATGTAACCCATGTGTACAGCCAATCCATTGACATAGCTTTAAGGCTTAAGCATTTTCTTTGGCAGTATGAGGTTAAAGGGGCCGTTCATCCAATAATAAAAAATTCTGTCATCATTTACTCACCCACATGTTATTCCAAACCTGTTTGACTTTCTTAATTTTGTGGAACATAAAATACGGTATTTTGAAGAACTATTTTTGTACAGTCAATGGGGCCAAAAACAACATTGGTACCCATTGACTTTCATTGGAACAACCTGAAGTGATGATGCCAGAATTTTCATTTTTGGGTGAACTATTTCTTCAACGTTTTGGTTGATGATGAAAATGTCTTGCCGTCCATGCCAGTTGGCACTGGTTCGTATCCGGCTAGGATTGGTGCGTATAGTACAGATTACATTGGTGCCGTGGTGAGGTTTAGGGGAGTAAGAGTAAGCAAGGCCAGCACATAAGAGTTTTGCAGGTCAACCTCATTTCCCTGTCTTCAAGAGGAACACAATACTAGCAACTTATGCTAGAGGCTGCGATCTTGAGTCCTTGTTGGTGCATTCACCTCCCATGACAGTGGTTCAAATCCCGCTCGGATATTGGTGCCGTGACCCAGATGGTATAGTGAGTTTAAGAGGGGGTGAGTGTAACGGAGACCAGTTGGTAAGATCTGTGCACTCTCCTGCCACCATTATCGACTGATGCTAGAAGTTGCATCCTTGTTAGCACACGCATCTCCCATGCCAGTAGATGGTGATTCAAATCCCACTCAGAGAAGTGCGAGTAGGACCAGTTACATTGGTGCTTTGACCTAGATAATAGTAAGGTTTTGAGTGTAATGAAGGCCAACTAGTAAGAGCTGTGCAGGTAAACCTCACTCTCCTGCCCTCAACAGGCACAATAGTGACAGACGTTAGAGGCAACATCCTGGTTAGGGTGCCCAAATGCCATAATGGTGTGAGCTGTGTGAGTGGGACCAGTTACATTGGAAGGTGAGTGTAATGCAGGCCAGCTAGTTTGAAGTATAATAGAAGCCAACTAGTAAGAGCTGTGAGGTAATCCTCACTCCCCCGTCCTCAATAGGTTCACTGACACTAAAGCCTATGATCTTTAGCATCCTTGTTAGTGTGATCACCTGCCATGCTAGTTGACAGTGGTTTGAATCCCGCTTGGAGTCATGCGAGTAGGACCAGTGACGTTGGTGCCATGACCCGGTTGGTAGTGAGGTTTGGGGGGGAAGTAAGTATAATAGAGGCAAACTAGTAAGTGTTAGTAAGGTAGTCCTAACTCCCCTGCCCTCAAGAGACACACTGATGCTAGAGACTGTGGTTTTTAGCATCCTTGTTAGCACATCCACCTGCCATGCCAGTGGTTCAAATGTAAAATGTAATGTTGGACTGGTGTGAGTAGGACCAGTTACATTGGTGCCATGACCCGGATGGTAGTGAGGTTTGGTTGGGGGGGTGGCTATTATAGAGGCCAGCTAGTAAGAGCTGTGAGGTAATCATCACTCCCCTGTCCTCAATAGGTGCACTGACACTAGAGCTTATGGTCTTTAGCATCCTTGTTAACGCACCCACCTGCCATGCCATACCAGGGGTAAGTATAATAGAGGCCAACTAGTAAGTGCTAGTAAAGTAATCCTAACTCCCCTGGCCTCAAGAGATACACTAATGCTAGAGACTGTGCTTTTTAGCACCCTTGTTAGCACATCCACCTGCCATGCTGGTCAATGTTGGATCGAATCCCGCTCACCATGGCGCATGTAGAATGTGACCCAGACAGGAGTGTGGTTTAGAGGCATGAGTGTAATGTAACCAGTAGGAACTTTGTTGGAACACTCTCCTGGCCTCAGAAGCGCACTAACAACTAATGTTGGAGACTGTGGGCTTTTGCATCCTTTGTTAAAAATTAAATAAAAAAAAACTTGGTAATTTTGGAAATGTAACATGACAATATAATACTTTTTTATACCTTTCTATTGTTTAATGTATGTTAGAGGAGCATGACAATACCATAGTACGTGGAGTGCCTTTAGGTTTTACAAACAGGTTTTGGCACATGCTTGCCTGTTTTCCTAAATAGTTTGACACTATTCCAATACCCAGCCCAATCCGTCACATTTCAGGGTAACACACCACTCCACCACACAACAAACAATGCTTTACTAAAAATAATCCCCAAGCAAATTGTGCTCTTTTTCACATGTGAGAATGAGAGGATCCACTAATCAAGTCACAAAGCAGCTAGAATACAAGTGTGTAGGAAACACAACACAGGCCACATAAAAGCCCTTTGTACGATGCCCTGTTTCTCTTCTTCTCTCCGAGTGTAT
The DNA here is from genome assembly GCF_949319135.1 of Squalius cephalus. NCBI lineage: Eukaryota > Metazoa > Chordata > Actinopteri > Cypriniformes > Leuciscidae > Squalius > Squalius cephalus. The sequence continues at coordinate 6,846,978 of NC_137134.1, forward strand.
CATAGCTGACATTTCCACTCTCATTAGAGAGATTCCATGAATGGGAACTCAAGGATGGTGTGGGTGAATGACAGGTGAGGATGGCTGTTCCTCGCATGGTTTAATTCACAAGAACTCATAGCCACATTCTTCTCCAATGGACCTAAAAGTTCTGCTAGGGTTTGAGCCGACCCAGTTTGACCGTAATGGTGCTCAAGTCAATACACGCAAGGCTAAAAACTTCAAGATATGTTTTTCTTAGTCATGATTCTTGGTTCAAACTGGGTCGACTCAACCTGAAGCAGAACAGGACCATTAGAAAAAATAGTGTCTACGAGTTCTTGTAAGATAAACAATGCTGCGAACTAGGCTCACCATCCTTTCCTCAAGTCATTCTGAACATGTATGACTTTGTACATCTGTAGGACACACAATAAATTAAATAATAAATCAAAGAACTAGTGAGTTTTGACTAAACAAAAATTTGAAAAGAACAAAGAGTATGTGTGTGCTGATCACTATTATGGTTTGATTTGAAAGTGAATAAAGGCTCAAATTTCATTCTGTTCTTCATACAAAGTAATTGTGTTGACTTAAATATACCAGTCAAATTGTATGGATTAATTTCACACTACCTTTATATCCTTTTTGGAGCTTGAAAGTTTTGGACCTCATTAGTATTCTTACGAACAAAAAATGTTTGAAACATTATTAAAACTATCGTATGTTTTTTGTTCCACTGAAGAAAATACGCCATGTGAGTTTGACATGAGTAAAAAAAAAAGAAAGATTTTTGGCTGAATAAGCAATAACCTATACACATCAAACGGACGCTGAAGTTATCAGTGGAAGTTCAATGGTACTGTAGTTGCTTGGCTGGCACATGATTTATATGTTGCTCGAAAAAAAAGATTTGGCTAATTTTGAATGCCTCCAGGCTAACTGCTAACTGGTCATGCTAACTAGTAAAAAAAAGTCAAGGTGAACTGAGAATATAGTCCATTTCAGTTTTTTTTGTCTTTAATTTGAAGACACTTGCCAAGGCCTGGTGTACTTTCAAACTTACAGAAGCCAGTATTATGGATGATACATTTTATGACTTACCCGAACATTACAGCTGCTGTTGTTCTTGGCACAGAGTCAATCAGATGATCAAATTAAAGGGGGTGCCCAGGACCAGAAAAAAAAAACTTTTTTCCAGTATATTTACTGTTGTTCCAAGAATATAATCCTAAGAGATTTTTGTTTGTATTGAATGGGATGAGATTTGCTGATGCTGGATGTGGTTGTGTGGCCATATGCTCTCTGAATCACTCCCATGACTCTCTTTGAGATCTTGGCTTGATCACACTGAAGTCAGCCCTTATGTTTCCAAAATGTGTGCCTTTTCTCCCTCTGCGTTTACGAAAAGAGCTTTGACTCCAACTGGGAAATTAAACAGAAACATGGAGCAAACCCAGTCCTGTCCTAGTGGACATTTAAGTTATGACCAGAGTGCAGTGTGACCTTGCTCAAGGTGTTTAAATTATAGAGTGGATATATATTTTACTAACCTGCATGCATTGTTAGGTCTGTACAATCTGAAAACATGATAACTCTAAAGAAAATGCCATTTGTGAATTGCTATGCATGGTTTATGATGGCTGAAACATCCCATTTCTTTATTTCTTTGAAAATGTATTAATTTTTTTTTTTTGTTTTGTTACTGCTGTAAAAAAATGCAGTGCTCACCCCAAGTCACTCAAGCATACAAAATCATCTCGAAAGCACAAAAAAAAAAAAAAAAAATCATATTTTGCATAAAAAAATGACAATTAAGCACATTTTACCCCTTGTTGGTAGTTTCTCTCCACCTCTTTTTAAGGGCCACAAGCAGAGTTTTGGATGACTTGATGCTGTTGTCCATTCGGAGTTCAAATTACTGGATCAGAGTCCAGACATCCTCCATTCATCGAGTTTGTATGGCCACGCCAGAAGGCAAGTAGTCCTCTGCAGTCCAGATATCATCTAGCGACTACAAAGATTCCAGTGACATGCTACTCTCTGAGTGACCGATCCAACCGTCTCCAGGGAGGACGACACAATGCTAATATTGAGAGAATGATACCTTGACCTACCAACACGGGTTTCACCACACCATTTATATAATAATCATTAATATACTATCTTTTTGAAACATTATTTCATGGGTTGTGCATAATGACAAAAAACAATCAAACAATCAAAACTGTCCGTGTCCAGCACCAGAACCTAAAAGAGACATTGACTACGGTCAAAGGCAAAAGCATTACTGTTTCCGAACAACAAATCAGATCTCCGCTGGCAGCGATATGCCTCCGTCTTTACAGTTTGCTGCTGTGAGAGTTTTCATAGCACGAACAATTCCTCAGTCAAGAGCAGACAGTCATCTTGTGTGGGCTCTTATGAAGTCTGCACTGTTCACATCGTCCTACCCCATGGTGTCCATCAGAATAAAGAATATGCCCAGTCATCAATCCAATGAAAGGATGCATGAATCAGTTCATGGCGGCTCCTCCGTGCCGTTCAAATGGCACTGTCACCCGTTTTAAGGAGCCAGATGATGTGTCCGTTTGTCCTGCAATTGACAAGATGATCACATGATCGGTTATTCTTCAGTCAGTCAATCAGTGTTTCACTCGTGTTTTTGTCTTTCAGCCAAACCTTAACCTGCACAATTGCACTTGCTTCTTTAAATGACCAGTTGCCTTAGAAATGAATAGAATTATAACAGGAAATTATACATCGCCAATGGTTGTTTATTCTGCCAGTTCAAACTAATGTGTGTGTGTGTGTGTGTGTATAAATGTACGTTACCTGGTTGCCTTAAAAATTTGAGTTCATTGAAATAAAAAATTAGAGTTGATACAACGAAGGAGATTGGTTTAATAAATAGAAACTCAAAATATTGTTATTTGAACCACATTAATTATCTAAGGTGATTTGACAAAAGATAAAAAGTTCTGATAAAAAATCATGAAAATATATTTTTACAGTATATATATATGTGTGTGTGTGTGTGTGTGTGTGTGTGTGTTTCTAAAGGATCATGTGAAACTGAAGACTGTAATGATGCTAAAAATTAATCTTTGATCACAGGAATAAATTAAATTTTACAATATATTCACATAGAACACAGCTATTTTTAATTACAATAATTTTTCACAATTTTACTGTTTTTACTGTATTGTTGATCAAATAAATGTAGCCTTGGATGAGCACTATTTTAATAATATCCTATATACATTTCAATATATTTTAAATCATTTGCAAATTGCTTTAATACATTTTACAATTAAATTGTGTTACTTTTACAATATAACACTTCCTATTTTCCTCACACAGTATGAAATGATTTTTCTACATAAAAATACATATTTAATTAACATGCATACAGCTTTTCGTTCTGTTCCCAAAACTCTAATGTGGTGTGAAAGCAATCCTAACCTGCGGAATGAACCACTATTAATGATGTATAATTTGCCAATTATAATATAATACATTAATCATTGCTGTAAGTCATGTTGAAGTTCCCCTCAACACGCACCTCATTCTTCTCAAAAACAGATGCAAGTGCTTCATAAATCCAGGCAAAACATGAACGAATCATTACCTAGTGTTAGAAGTAAACAGTTGCTGCTAATCTTCACATTGAAGTACCATGGTTGAGGAATCAAATAATACGCTATGAATCACAATCAAGGGTGAAAATAGTCCAATCTTAAGAAATGAGTCTCCTGAGTCTGAAAGTGAAGGTTCTTTCTATCAAACCATTTGTGGGAGAGATGATTTAACTCTGGATATCTTGTTGACTCTTTACTAAATGAAAGTGTTTCAAGGGAACCTTCAAACTCTCTCTGCTGTTTCACATTGAAAGAGACGAGATGAGCAGTCGGGTCAATCCCCTTCCCCCATCGCAGGCTGAAAGCTTGGGGACTCCATCTACAGAGGAGGCATCTATCAGTTCCCTTCTCATTTGTATAATGTCGGGTCACGGATGAAATTGAGTCTTACATGGGGGATTGAAGTTTTAATTCAGGCGCTGCGCTTTGGGGCTTCGGCTCGGCCTTTTCCACCCACTCAACACCCAATCACTTAATGGAGAACGAGACTTCCAGTCTCCATCACAACGGACGAGAATGTGTAACATCAACTTGCAGCTGTTGTTTGCTTGTGTTTAAATATGGATGATATACCTGTGAAACGCTCTATAACAAGTACCCGCAGTCACATCCCAGATGTATGCTAAGTAGGAGTACCAGCACGAAAGTCATTTTGCATAACTGTCCGTCATCCACACAACACATTTCTGTGGTATCTGTGGCCCGAGGCTATGGGATCAGATGTTTGTCGAACATGCCACAGTTGCACTGCGCATCTGTCAGGTGTACTAGCGCGCTAACCACCTCTTACATGCGCCGAAGCCGTTCGCGCCTCGGGTGACTGACGTTAAATGAAGTCAGCGACTTTGAGCCGGGCCTGAGGGAGACGGCGAAATAACAGCAACATACGGACAACATAAAGCCGTCCTGATGGGTGGCCCGTGGCGGATATGTCAGAGCGAACGTGCTAAAACACTCTTCTCTGAGTAAATGCACCTTCAGAAGTGATGATTCACTCGAAGGTGTCACAGACATATTGCCATCTTCCATTGCACAGGAGGAGATGACAACATATGCAAAATGGGAAAAAAAACGTATACTGTAAAAAAAAAACTTGCTGCCTTAAATTAAGTTTGCTCTGGATGAATATTTTTGGTGTTACATGGCTTGAATTTCAGCACATATTGCACATAGTTTTTCTCATTCAATCACACAATTTTCGTTGATTATTGCACCTTAACAGTCAAATACAGACAAAATAATGCCAAAATGGCGAGTATTCACGTAAACACGTCAGTTCTGTTCTTAGTGAATGTAAACAGTTGAGAAAGAAAACGCTTGTGTAACAGTATAAACGGTCCGTGCGTCAGGTCTTAAAGTGACAGCAGTCAAACCTGCTGTCAAATTATGAGATAATATTAAAAATACATATATGGCATTTTCCCCCATGATATCGTGGTCAAAACTTTGGCCAGTGAAAATGCTGATTGGCTTGTAACTTTGGAAAACCACTAGCCACAGTGGCTGGTGAGCGAAAACTTAATGTCAAGCCCTGCAACCAGCTTGATAAAACGTTGCAGGATTAACGTTCAAATGTTTAGGATGAATCTAATGTGCTTTTAGCGCCACTCAGTGGACAATTCCCTTTTTTTTAGTGCGTTATAAAACCAACATTTTGTTTATAAAACCAAACGCACCTTTAACAATCGTCATAATGATGTTGCCAGAATATCGTTCATCTGCTTTGGATAAAACCAAACGCACTTTTAGCGCCACCTACTGGACATTCCCAAACTGCCGCGATACTACAACCGGCACAATGAAACGCTGTGAGAAACACGCTAATCTGCTTCGGATAAAACCAAAACCAAACCATTTAATTTCTAAAATGCCACGATGCATACAACAAAAGTTACTTTACTTTTTCACTTTCAAAAAGCTTGATTTGGGAGATGAGTGCAGTGAAGTGGCCTGGATGCCGTCACATATCCCTTCCTGGTAATGCCATTCCTTTGTTTGGCAAGTCCAGCAACGGTCCGGAGTGGCCAGGAACTGGAAGGCAGTGTGTGCTTTGTGTGCGTGTGTGTTGGGAGGGGTGTTTGGCTGGCTTGTAACTGTGTTTGACCCCTCGCCGGGCCATGGCTAATGCAAGTGTGGGCTAGTGAATGGACTGAGGTCAGTGCCCAGTGACACATGACCTGCCACGGTTAATTCCAGTCGAACAATGGATCCGGCCCTGCCGGGAGATCATCCCATTACACCTCCATGCCAAATTAATTGTTTGTTTTCATGGGCCGCTCTCGGGCTGACCCCACGGTCAACTTGCTTTAATAACATTCGGTGTTAACCTGGGAAAACGTAGAGTGCAATCTGGTCCTAACACGGATGGAGCTCCGGTTTGTCAGGGCCTTCTCCACTCTGTCGCAAATGGATGCTCGGTTATTATGTGAGGTGATATCCTTTCTCACAAAAACGTACTTGAGAAGTGACCGCAAACGCCAGAATGTGCCCAAATATAAATGCAGGTAGTGGTAAAAGGAAGCTGATGGAGAGCAGCGTGTCACAGCACTTTGTGTTTAAATAAAGAGAGAGTTGAATGCGGAGAGCACAGCGCTGGCCTGGGAGCTTCGAGAGCGAGAGAGACAGCGATGTGACGGAGTTTCAGCACCGCAGGCCTGCAACACTGATACTGCACAAGAGCTCTACAGTTACACCTTCCCCTACTCTATTGTGTTCCAGTGGGACGCCCTACACTAAGATTAATTATGACTCATAAACTGTCCTCATTTACATACACTGCAAAAACAAAAGTTACATTGATATATTGCCTTAAAAGACTACCTTAAATTTTAAATCTTACAATCATCTTGGATGTTTAAGTCATTTAAACTTAAATGACATTAAACTGACTTAAAAAATAGTTGAATCTTGTATAACTTACAAATTGCTTAACTTATTTTGATGAGTTAAAGCAATGTAAAAACATATGTTGTCATAACTTATTAATCATATTTGTTTTACAGTGTAGAGAGAGCAGTAGAAGGCAGAGTTAAACACATTAAGGCATATAGTTGATGATCAATATGGGTTTTAATGACTTATGTTTTGGATCAGGTCTAATCATTTATGCAAATTATAACTAAAAATGCAATTCATACTTGAATTCATTGACTTGAATGCACCTTTACTATGTTCAGCATGCTATAATTTCTCAATGTTTTGTTAAAACATGTCAGGGTTATGCAACTGTCCTCATATCACAATGAATAAAAAAAATGGAATTCTTGAAAATAAAACCTGATAAAGTAGTTTGGCATTGTCTTTTATTAGTATTACTTAGAAAAACTAACATTTTGTTATTAATATTTGAAACCTTTTGTCAACCAAGTAAAAGTCATGTGGTGCAACCAACACAAAATTAGATTGACAAATATCTTATAATGACAGAAGACAGGTTATTTCAGCTAGTAAAATGTCATGGGGTGCGATTCCTCAAAAACAGAGTGAAATTTAGCATTCAGAATATTTGTAAAGAAGGAAAAACACTCTAAAAGTAAAAAACAAATAAGATGTGTACATACATTTATTCAAGGTTTAATGAAAATATAACACTTTTTACTTTTTTAATTACATTTAAATGTTTCTTTAAACTTCAAAACCATGTAAAAACCAACAAATATACAACAGATTTTTAAATATTGTTTCCTTTTCTTTATCATGAACACTCTTATATGTCTTTGACCCTTTTACTGTTTACACATTCTTGAATACTTGATTTACAACTGGCAAGTGATAAACTATTAATTTCATTTATCAATATTTGCTGACAAAAGCCCTAAAATTAAGATAATTGAAAAACAAAGTTGGTAAATATATTGCTTGTTTTATTTCCATACCATTGAACATAAGTCATGTATACAGTCCACAGCATGATTGAGTATTACTAACAAAAGTATCAAACTCTTTTTCTCTCTCCAATGAGCAGTATGACAAAGCATCTTTTTCTTTCACACAGAAAGCTGAATGAGATAATCAAACACCCATAAACCATCCTAAATAGTCTTGAAAAGTGCAGCTGATTTTGAGTCCCTTTATCTTTTTGTTGAAAAATTATTTAAAAGCTTCTATGTCTTCAGCTTAGAAGTTTGCTTTCAAGTTTTTATTTAGCTTCAATTGATCTATTGATGTTTAATGACACTCTAAAAATTATATGACCAGTATGTTATAATAACATATATTTTTACATTATTTTAATTAATAAAAAAAAAAAGTTTTTGTAAGTTAAACAAGATTCAACTCATTTTTTTAAAGTAAGATTAATGTAATTTAAGTTGAAATGACTTAAATAGCCAAGTTGATTGTACTTAAAAATAAATAAATAAATAAATAAATAATCAGTGCATGTAGTAGTGCCATTAACAATCAATAGAATATAAATCTGTAAGGATGGGTTTATTTTGTGTTAAAAAAATAAAAACGTATACAACTTTATTATGTTTGAATAAACATATGAAGTGCATTAAACTTCTCTCTCAAAAATAAAATAAATAAAGACATCTCATTGATGTATCAAACAAAAAACAAGACTTTGTGGCATCAAAAAGAGAAATTACTATGTAGTTGCAAAGTTACTATAGTCAGTTGAATGTCTGTTGAGGATCATCACAATAAAGACTTAGCAGATAGTCTACTAATACTCCAATGACTGCTATTTAAAATATAGTTCCTTATAGTCAACAAAAGAGGACCATCAAAATAAAGTATTACTACATATCTTTTATTATAAACATGGATTTGAGTTTCTTTAGGTATAAGGAGTCAGAAAACAAAATGACAGAAGTGAATTCCATATGCAGCCCGGATCCAACGCATGCGTTTACTGAGAGGCCAAAGTTGATCCGGCAAGTTTGCCGACACTGCCATCCCCAGTGTGCAGATCTGGCCCTTCGGGAGACGACAGATCAGGAGGACTCGGCCCACAGGTTTGCTCAGAACCTGCAAAACCTAAAACAAATACTCTGATTAGGAATTTGAGCAGTTCTGAGAGTGATGGAGCTGCTATCTCTACCTATCACCCCAGTTATTTGCGTTTAAAAGACTATAGTTTAGACTGCAAACACTAGTTTAGGTCCAATCCTCCTGATGGAAGGGGGAAGGTCATAGTGGTCAGTTGGTCATAGTGACGGATGTTGTGAGTGTAAATGCTCAGAGAAAGCATTTAAAACAAGCACCAATGATCATTTATTTAGTAATATAATGCAAAGCCACTCCATTTACTAAAGGAAAAACAATTCAACAAGGAGTCTATCTTTGCTCTCAAAAGAGTCTCTCCGGAGTGTGTTTAGTAAATTAAGGACCCTGGAATTTTCTCATAATTGGCCATTTTATCATTTTGTTACAGGGAGCTTATTCTGAAGGGGTTCCCAATATGATTTATGAAATACAATTAAGCGTGAATTCTTTCAGCGGCTCATTGCTGGGCTGCGCCACCGCGCGTATCTGCCGCACTACACTGAAATAATATGTAAATACCGTTAAGTACTTGGAAAAACAGTGATGAACGGGAAGAACATGTGACCGAAAAGAGAAAATTGTCAGCGGGCTGTGGATTTATTCCCCCCTCCTCCCAATAAATATTCCAGGGGCTTCCCTCCCATCATCTCTATTTTTAAAGTGGAGAGCGAAACTGTCTCCAACTGATACAGAAACTCATTTCATAGAGTGTGTTCAAAGAGATATGCCCACTGTGGAGATTGAGCGCTCTGCACGAGCCAGTTCCTCTTTGTCAAACAAAAGACACTAATGACGTTGATCTCTTTCCAGGCCAAATTGCTTAGTTAAGATTATCACTTTTTTTTTTTTGGTTGGTCAGAAAAGGACTGTTAATTTAAATGCACTATAGCTATAAACAGCATGTTAATATTGCACACAAATAATCAGTGCGAAAAGAATTTAACAATTTCATAGGAATTAAATGACACTTTTTATTTAAGTATTAGTGGAGTTTGCTAAATCCCTGTAAATATTGCTCATACTTATTGACTGTTTCAACCCGTCCTGAACAGTTTCTGCTACAGACATGAATGAAACCTCAAATCAAACGACTGGTTGTGTTCGTTTTCATCTGCCACTGCTAAAAATGGGCAAAGAATTCCATATCTAGAGATTTTGGGGCGAATTGTGCTTTATAAGTACTAATAAACAGCCAATATCCTAGTAGCATCCATGCTAATAAACAACTAGTTAATAGTGAGAATTGGACCCTAAACTAAAGTAATACTTAATACTTATTTTGAATGAATGTTTATTTATTTCAAGTAACGGTCTTTGTTTTAGTTAACTTTAATAATCGTGATCCGAATCTTTCTCATTGTTTGCCTTATTCTAAAAATGGCTACAGTTTCTCTGTCTATTAATTAAAATATATTGACAACACATTGTTCCCCCATCATTCTTCAGCCTTTGAGCGCAACCTTACCACACATACACACTCTCGGAAGTCCAGTGACAAAGCGTCGTACATGTTCAACAGCCATCCAAAAGAGAGCAGACAGTTATAAACTACAGTTTTGTTCACTTTTCTCTCTCTCTTCTTACCCTAGAAATATGGAGGCAACGCCTTGAGGCTTTCCAGTCCCCATTGTGAGGGCTGCCAGTTCTGTTTGGGCCCATTGTTCTCGTCTAATCAGCCGTGGCAAATGTGGAGCCCTCCAGCTCATTACGTATTCGCACTCTGAAGTGACCATGGGAAGTTTTTCGGAGGCCCAGCCCCGGCATGGGCTGATGAATTACCTGCCTAGACGACACCTAGTGAATCCGCGCAGTTGCCGTGGCAGTGCTTTCTGATGGGAGCGTCGACTCATCGCTCATCCCGGTGGTCAAACAACCACCCCCTTCCCAACTCCAACAAGCTTGAGTTTCACTATTGCCGTCTCGTCTTTCGCCACCTCTGCCCCCCTTCCTCACACTCCACGCTCTGTTTACCAACTCCGGCTAACGATGGCCGCCCTGACGAGCTCATACAAGGGCTGTTGGCAGTGGCGTCCAACATTTATCCTTCGTGCACCAGGACAGAACGTGATACTGAAACTAAAGGATACAATATACCTTAGACTTTCTTAACAAATAAAAGTTAATCTTGTGTAAAAGCTCATCTACTACAGCTGTGGTTCTCAACTGGTTGGTTGGGACCTCAAATTGGCTCACAAGTGAAGGGGAAATGCTAAATGCAAACAATAAAATGCAACTAACCACATAATTGTGCATGGTTGCATTTTATTGTTTGCATTTAGCATTTCCCCTTCACACTTGAAAACACTTCTCAAATGTTTTGTTGATGATGCAAATCTGTCAGGTAGTTGGGTCAGTTAGGTTAATGGATCAATGACATTCAAGAATGTCTAGACAAAAGGTTTTAAAACTCTAGTTCATTCAAATGTAATATATTCATGTTGGTTTTATGTGACCAAATTTATAATATCATTTTCAAGTTATCATAATAACTCTAAAATGGCATGTGGTGTAACCATCAAGTAGAAAGTAATAACATATTTTCCTTAAAACTTAAATACATGTAAATATACACATAGTCATTATTTTCAAAATGCTTTGTATATTTTTTTTCCAAGGTATTTTTGTTGTTGTTGTTGCATACATATCATGAATTATTAATTCATAAATATCCTTAGGTTTTTGGGCAGTCACACAACATGACATTCTACAACCTGAAATAACCTTGATTAGTAATAAAAACGGTCATTATAGAACCTTAATAAAGTTTTCATATTAAGAATTTAATTATTTTTTCTTCATTGCAATATAAGAACAGTTGTGTAACCCTTGGCATGTTTTACTCATTAACCCAGAAAAATATCTAAATAAATGTTTAATATGGAAATTGAAAACATGCTGCTTAAAAGAGGTATAGGTAAGTCATTATATATGTGTGCATAATTTAATAGATATAATAAAATCATTTAGTCACATCATTGACTTTAATGCCAACATGAGTATACAAACCAGATTTAAATGCGGGTTAAATACAGGATAAACATATGTTTTGTGCTGCCCACAACAGGTTGTGTGGTGAATGATTGGCTTCTGTGAATATATACGTTTAAGAGGCATTTACATTATCAGAAAAAAATAATGTGCAAAATTTGTTCCTTTATGGGTTCAACAGTTTGTCACTAAGGCAGACCCCTTAAAATGACACCTTTGTACCCTTTTTTATCCCTAAAAGTTTCATATTAGTTCCTCAGAGGAGTACCCTTAAGGTAAGATAAGATACAAATATGCCCCTTTGAGGGTACTGGGACAAGGGACAAGTTGTTGTACCCCTAAAGGTAAAATGTTTGAATTTCTTTCCAGTGTAGAAATAAGTAAATTTTTGCATGAAAAAGATGTTGGAACTGTGTGGATCTTCAAATAACCATTTGAGTTATGCTCTAGTTTTAGTAAAATCCCCTGTGCATCTATGGCTCTAGAGGTTGTTGAGGTTGGACAGGTTCTGGGACCGCTGTGACCTTATTTTAGTCAGTAGTAGGGGGCTACGGCTGCCAGTTGTATGGGTTAACATGACAATAATTTGAGCTGACTCACCCATCCCGTTCTCTAATCCCCTGGATATACTGCACTCATACAGGTGTCCACACAATCCAATTATCACCGCCATGCTTGAGTAGAAAAAATACTAGAAAAAAAGAAGAGAGAAAAAGAAGAGGGAAAGATCAAGTCAAACATCGACTGTCATTCAAGTGTGCATGTACAGCGGTATTATTGTAGACTGTAGAAGTGTGTCTATTATTTTACATTTACATGCTTGCCGTAACTTATGAATGAGTAGTCTGATAATCGAGTAGCTAATACGTTTTTTTTTTTCTTTGAGTAAACCAACTTCCTTTTGAATACCAGGCTTGTCGCACACTTTTGTGTACAGGGGAAACTGATATCAACTTCCTTTCGTTTTATTGCCTCATTTCCATTACTGATATGTGACACTCAACAAAACACCACAACAATGCGGGAGGCACAATAGCAGGTGCATTCATGAAATCTGTGTTTTGAGCCAAGGAAAATCTCATCTGCCCATCTCGCAACTCCCAACTTGTGGAGCACGTCTGAAAGCGAAAGTGTCCCCCCACTAAAATAATGGCAGAGGGCTGATTTCAAGCATGTAATGTGCTTTCTTTCTCCTCCTGCTGTTGTTGAAGGAGGGGGCGTGTGTTTCCTTTCCTGTAGGATCCCACTGTTTGCCCCCCCATAGGGACAAAGACCCTTAGATAGAGGCTATGCCTTTTGGTACACTCCCCCTTCGAGGACCATGTCTAGGACTGCGGGAGGAAGTGTGAAAGAGCTTCCTGAGCCAGCATCCAGCATGTGGGCCAAAGTCGACTGGAAGACCCTCTCGACAGATGGAGTCGATCCCACTTCCCCCTTGGATTCCATAATCCAACTTTCCCCTACAACACTTCCCTCAACCTTATCCTTGTATTCCTCAACGGATCTTTAGTTTGATTCAGGAGTGAAGCTGCTCTCTTTGTTGACTTTTATTCTGACCTTCTGAAGTTAGTCATGTGTCATTAGTGCCTTGTGTGTTTGAATTGTGCTTTACTTTATATCTCTCCCATTCTTTGAGCCTTCTTATACTCATATCCCTGTAAAGTCCAAAGTAAACCAAAGTGTCATTAATTATTGGAAAACAATGGGATGTATGGCCCCAATCACAATGGTCCATGGAGAAACATAACAACTGTATAAGCAAATATGAGTCTTAATTGGTCTGTGCTAAACCGCCATGAGCTCAGTTAATGACAGCAAATATCCTTATGGGAGTTCTGTTTGAGTCCCTGCAAAATTGGTATAACTCTGTAAATATAAACCCACGTCTCTCTGGATGAGTTTAGGATGAGGTTTAGCTGCTGAGTTACAGCAAGTAAAGTTGCTAAAAAATTCAATTTTTTTAAAGTTGCAATGGCTTGTTTAGCAATGTATGCAGAATGACATAGTTCCTAGGCTATATTTACCATCGCACAGGGTCCACTGCTTCAGTTTAAAAGGTTAGAAAAAGGAACTTTATAAAGAAGCAAACAGCGGTTGAAAAAGAAAGGAAATAGTTCACAAGGACTTGACACATTCCAAAAAGTTAGTACATGCCCGCCTTAGACAGTTACTGACAGGAAGTTGAGAAGGACACACAATGGCCCAACATGATCCAGCAAAGACACCCCAAATCAACAGGGTTCCTTCTGCTGTCACCCTAGAAATGCATTCAAATGTCAGCATACTTGAGGACATGTGTTCCTCTTGAAGCACCTCTGGAATTCACTTCACTGTACAGAAATATTCGGGGTAGAGGAATTGGAGGGCTTCTATTCACGGATTCCTCAATTTATCTGGTTTCTTACATTCTCTCTAGAAGAGAAAATGTAAGAATTCAGTGATGAAGAAAGCCATTGTAATGGTAGGACTCTAAGTAATTTAAGTACTAACTTTTTTATGATAGGTTATGAGTCAACTAACCAACTTGCTGTGATTTATCACGACTTAAAATTCAATATTAGAATAAGAAATAATGTGTTGTTTCAACTTAAAATTTGTTGAGATCAACTTAACTAAACTAAACTAAAGTTAATTAAACTTAATACTTTAAGTCAAGCATGAACACATACTTTTTAAAGTTGTTATAACTAATTGCAGCAAAATTTGTTACTGTGATATATCTATATATATATATCTATATATATCTATCTATATATATATATATATATATAGTATATATAGCATGAAGAGAATGAAGTCAACTTCCTTTAGTTTCTTTATTTTTATGGAGTGTTTCTATTATTATTTCTGACAATTGCACGATAAGTGCATAAATTGATGAGAGGCAATTTATAAAACGATCAGCATAAATTGAAGGCAACAGAACAAATAATTTCATGGTGTATAAATACAGTATTTACTATTTTAACAATTATTGATAGTTAATTAAAAATAAATAAGATTTCAAAACTCTCTTTGAATTTGAATCCTTGTTTTGCATTTCAGTAATGAGACTTTTGGGTGGAATTGTGCTTAATTGTCATGAAATGCAAATTAAAAAATTAAAAAACTTTACCACTTGACAGATTTGGTCAATTTTACCCTATAAGTTTTATGATCAACTATTGCTGAAAGTAATGAAGACTGATATTAGGGGAATAAGTTAAGTATCACAACAGCCCTTGAATTGTTTGTTTTCCAGTTTACATAACTGGAACTGGTCTAAAGAAGAAGCTATATCAGTTTTTGCTGTCCCTCTTGAACACCCTATATTTTGACAAAAGGAAGCCCTTGTTTGCTCCCCAAGACAAACCTCTATTGGAATCTCTGTTGAATCACAGAGCGCCCCATAGACAGTTTCGCCTTTTGACAAAGTTTGGGGCCGCAGAGAAAGAGCCGCCTTGTGCGAGGCTTCCCAGTACAGCTGGCCTCCTTTCCTCCAGTAGTTTATTAGACACGGGCCTTTAATGAATGGGAGTCGCTGTTACAGTAAGTGACAATTACTCGACTTATCTTGCTCGCCACCAGCGATCTCACATATCCACGGCCATCATAATTCCTGCAATCATAAAGAGGGCTTGTTGGGCACTGGCAGCATCCACAATAGCTGTCCTTCAGAGTCAGTTCATGCCATCCCTGACTGTGTTTTCTGGTTTTATTGGGGTACAGTAGTATGAGGCGTCCTTGTGGATGGGCGAAACTTACTGAGGGATGCAAATAAACAGGCCCGAGTAGGGTTAAGCCCTTTACAACTGACATGAGCGGAAACTGCACAGCCCTGGCACGTCTACAGCGGCCATCTCTTGTTTCTAATTGCTTAGAAAAAAAGAAAAGGAATGAAACGCAACCGGTAAACATTGCAACGGCATGAGTCAATCAGGTCTGGGTAGGTCTCTTGGTCTACAAGGTTATCAGAGCTTGCAGTTTTGATATTGTGATACATAGTCAAAATATAATTGTCACTCGGTATTAACTCTTTAGCCACCATTGGTGGAATTTTCCATCATTTATGACACAACTTTCCCGCCACTGACAGAATTTCATGGCTTTCCGTGTTTTCACTGTTATACGGTAGGGGGCACTATTACACATCTTCTGAAAGAGTACAGAATATTCTGATCAAAACATTGGCGAAGAAGCAGCAGAAACAAGCAATAGAAGTATTGCTTACGCACATGCATAGATGCAAGAAAAAAACTTGACTTTTTGTTCAAAATGTTGCTTTATTTTATGCACACTTGTTCAAATACTGATAAAAAAAGGAATGAAGCTAGAATAAAACATTAATGAACTATTTGACAAATACTTTATTATACTATACTTACTATAGTATAATAAAGTATTTGTCAAATAGTTCATTAATAGTTTATAAACTGCAGTTAATACATTGATATACTATATACAAATAGTGAGTTCTTCATTCATTGTCACTGTAATTAAAGTGTTGTTGTTTAATTAGATCATATGTAAAGAGTTCAATAATGCTTTGTTAACATCGTATTAACTTTTAATAGTTCAAATTCAATATTAGAATTAGAAATAATGTGTTGTTTCAACTTAAAATTTGTTGAGATCAACTTAACTAAACTAAAGTTAATTAAACTTAATATTTTAAGTCAAGCATGAACACATACTTTTTTAAGTTGTTATAACTTAAGATATCTCACTTTAGATACGTCACGTAAAATGGGACAATTACATTAATTAAGCACTTTAAACCAAACTTTAATGGAAATTAATTGCATTAGAGTTCATTAAAATGTTTAATTAAAATTCTGGTGCCCATGAAACTTTTGTGAAACTTGTAAAAAATGCTGGCGGTGGCTGACAACTTCAAATTAAATTAAATTTAAAAACGGGGAAAGAGATTCAGTCATAAAAACAAATTTTGTCATTATTTATCAACCATCATGTTGCTTCAATCTGGTATGCTGTTATCATGCAAGTATGCAAGTTCATGACTATATCAAGCTCCAGTAATGACACAAAAAAACATCATAAAAGCACATGAAAGTATTTTTATTATATAAATTTTCTCTAGTTACTGAGATTTCAAAAATTTGGCTAATGTAGTTTATTTTCTTCCTCATATGAAGCTATCGATTGATTTGTACTGACTACAAATGAAAAAGGATTTAGTTTAAAACAATTTTCATTTAGGAATTACTAGTAAATTTCACAAATAACTACAAATAAATGGCAAAATTAAACATGCAAATGTGATGTAGAAAGACTGAAATAGTAAATTCTTTGTTTCATTTACAATTTCAAGATTTTTATTGTAATAATAACAGGTTTGGATGAGTAAATTTCATTTTTGGCTTAACTAGTCCTGTAAAGCAAACCCTTAATGGATTTGAGGACTCGTTCCTGTAAATCTGTCTCTGGTCTGTTGCATATTAACTGTAATTTCGCTTTTCTCACCAAATCGTCATTCAGTGTGTAATCCTGATTTGCAAGTAAAAACACGAGAGGCTTTGGTGTGTCAGAGCGGCAGTATTAGACAAACAAAGGTGTGTGTCACGTTTGAAAGCGCAAATTCTGTTAACGTTTCAACCTGAGGATGAGAAATTAATAAAAGGCACGCATACCCTTCTACGATGACATAACATCGGTTTGTGTTCTTCTTTTTTTTACATTATATTTTCAGAGGAATAAAATACTTTGCACTCAAAATTACTATCTGACACTTTTTTTTCCCTATCAAAATACTATGGCATTTGTTTAGCAGTGAATTTGCTTAGATGATGAATTTGCAACAGGGTCCGAATCTCTTTCTTTCAAATTGCATATCTTTAATTTCTGATAAATGACAAAAAAGCTTTGCAGTTTAAGAAGTTATTGTGAAAAACGTATTTAAATGTACTGGTTTTATTTGTTAAAAAATATTACTTGGTATTCCTGAATCAAACAAACTACATTAGGTTACAGTAATAAAAGCTATTTTAAGTCTGACATATTAAATAATAGTTCCGAAAATCACATATAGCGAGAATATATCACAAAAATATGCAATTTGGTGCAGATGCTGATATTTATATGACCAAAAAGATGAAATTCTGATCACTTGTAATGTAAATCACTGAGATATTTATAACTGACTACTTAAATAAAATGCATATAATTATCGGTCGTCACTCTGTATCTGCCATTAATGTGTCTTAGTAAGATGATATTTATTTAAATGCTCAGTCTTTAAAACATATAATGCGATGCAATACAATGATGATTGAGAGATTAACAGATAAACCGTCCTAAAAGGCCTGATCCCCCCCAAAAATATGGCTTTTTTTGTGAACTTTTTTTATTTTTTATAATTGTGTTATTATTTTGTTATTATGCTGAGAGACACTGTGTGTGTGTGTGTGTGTGTGTGTGTGTGTGTGTGTGTGTGTGTGTGTGTGTGTGTGTGTGTGTGTGTGTGTGAGCGTGTGTTCTGGTATGTTTGTCCCCGTGAAAAGAGGGCCTGTGTTCATCCCAGCCTGGGCCCCTGTAATGCTGCAAACACCACGGATTTGGACTTCTCTTTTGTTGTCCTGTGTGCTGACATCACACACTGCTGATGGGCTGAATCCCTCTTTCTCCAGCACCAGCACTTTCGAAACAAAACTGCCATGGCACTGATGAGTAATGCCAACTTGCCAAAAATACCTCATTAATCATCACACTAGCACACACACACACACACACACACACACACACACACACACACACACACTCCAACTCAGCCATAAGCGGCCCCAAAAATCCTATATACCATATTGGATAACATAACAACATGCTGAATGTAATATTATAAAATGAATATATACATGCTAAAATATCCAATATAGTCACAGCTATGACATGACACATCTGTTCACCAGCGTCAACTATTAGCTGACATATAGCACTAGATACTAGCACTTCTCTTCATGAAAATGTCTGTTTTGAAATGTCTTATTTCTGTTATGGAATTTTTGTTTTTACATAATGCTATTTAAATTTACATTTTATGTATATAAAACATTTTTTATTAACTTGATATAGTTTGTATTAACAATATCTTTATATACATAGTTTATATAAAAGAGAGAGAGAGAGAGAGAGAGAGAGAGAGAGAGAGAGCACAATAATATAGCACTGTCCTATATTGCTTTTTTTTAGCTTATTGTTAAAGAAACGTTAACTTATGAATCTGTTCCCTTACTTTTTAAATACGTGTTCCTGGCCTTATTCTTTAAAAATAAAAGATCAATATTTGAGCTTTTACCTAGAGAAAAGTTTTACCATCCAACCGCTTCACAGTGGATCGAATCAAGTCCTGTCTCACATTGTCTTCAGAAAATTCCTCCTCTGCTATTCATCAGAACTCAGATCAGTCTTTATGGCTGTAAAGATGGTATTAATGTTCGTAACATCAATAACCACTGAGCTGTGAAAACGGAAGGCCACATTTCCATTAACTCAAAACCTTGGAGCAAAGTTTACATAGAAACACGTTCACCCTGGAAATGTGCTGTCGAAGGCCATGTGGGTTTTCACTCTATAGGCACGGCTAATGAATCTAAAACTGGTGGCAAAGGTGACATTACTCTGAGGAAAACAAGCCTACGTACTCACACACACCCAGCAAACATTCTGTCACTCACTTCATCCAGGAGCGAGTCTGACGGTGTAATAACAGCTTGAACTCCTAACAGGAGTAAAGACAAGACGTTCTGCACCCGAGCTATGAGTATATCACGGTTCACTTCTATCATAACCACACACAACAATCACACACACTTGGCTTTCTCTGAGTATTATCTCGTCCAAATGCAGAGAGGCCTTCCTAAGACTTTCCAAACGTTTCAGTGCAGTGTTTCCCGTTTGTGTCGTCCGTGATGTGACAAGAGTGGGATGATACCAGCTCTTAGACCCATCGTCGAAGCAGCACTCAAACGCAATCAAATACAATCAGCAACAGTCTGGCACTAACTCTCTCTCGCTCTCTCTCTCTCTCTGAGTGCCCGGCGGACAGCCTCAGTCTGTTAAACGTGACAGATGGAGTCGGCCCCCGAGAGGAGATCTGTGTGTGTGAGTCGCTCCTTTGATCACACCATCTCCTCTGTGACCGGCCCAAATCATTTCAAATCACACAACAGGTTGACTCAGATTTTCAGGGCCACATGTAGTTTGGCCTTGTTGAAAGCGAGTAGACATGAATCCTCCATCTCGACGTGACGGGCACGGAGATCATATATGGTATATGTTATGTTATGTTATGTTATGTTATGTTATGTTATGTTATGTTATGTTATATAATGTGTTATGTTATGTTATGTCATGTCATGTCATGTCATGTCATGTCATGTCATGTCATGTCATGTCATGTCATGTTATGTTATGTTATATAATGTGTTATGTTATGTTATGTTATGTTATGTTATGTTATGTTATGTCATGTCATGTCATGTCATGTTATGTTATGTTATATAATGTGTTATGGTATGTTATGTGTCGTGCTGTGTCGTGTTGTGTTGTGTTGTGTTGTGTTGTGTTGTGTTGTGTCATGTTATGTTATGTTATGTTATGCCATGTTGTGTGTTGTTATGTTATGTGTTGTTATTTTATGTTGTGTTATGTTATGTTATGTTATGTTATGTTATGTTATGTTATGTTATGTTATGTTATGTTATGTTATGTGTTGTGTTGTGTTGTGTTATGCCATGGTGTGTGTTGTTATGTTTTGTTATGTGTTGTTATGTTATATGTTGTGTTATGATGTTATATAACATAACATAACATATAACAAAATAACAACAAAAACATGTTTCTGTTGTTATTTTGTTATATGTTATGTTATGTTATATAACATAAAATAACACAACATATAAAATAACAACACATAACAAAACATAACATAACACATAACAAAACATAACATAGCACAACAAAACATATAACATAACACGACACTACACGACACATAACATAACATAACATAACATAACAACACACAACATGGCATAACATAACACGACACGACACAACACAACACGACACAGCACGACACATAACATAACATAACATAACATAACATAACATAACATAACATAACATAACATAACATAACATAACATAACATAACATAACATAACATAGCAACATAGCATAAAATGTAACATAACAACATATAACATAACATAACATAACATATAGCATAACATGTTATGTGATATACGTAACATTTTACTATGGTTATGTTTAGGGGTGGGCCTTAAGTTTTTTTCCTAAAAATCATACGGTTCTGTACGAATCACATTGTATGAATTCATACACGAAATCGGTACCTCGTTAAATCGTTAGTTCTTTACATGTTACATCTTCTGTCAGTATACAATACTTCTGATTCAACATAATGTTGATTACTACAGAAATGATTTAGACTCATCCTTCGCGTTCTCAAAGATTAACAATATAAAAAGCACTTTAATAAATATATATATTTTTTCTTTTTTTCTGTTAAAACATGTGCATGAGTTGGGTTGTAAAGTCACTCGTAATTTTGTATGGTCATTTTTAGGGTTTTATGTTGTCATACAAAGTTGTAAAGCTGGATATAAAGTTTCACATAAAAGGTTAGAAAGTGTCGTTTTTTTCACACTAAAATCATGTTAATGCAAATTGTTTCACATCTTGTTCCTGTACTACTGAAACCGTTTTTAAAGTTTTTTTAACGTAATCCTCTAAGCACTACAGTTACAAACTCCTTTTCTCCACATTTCACAACAACAACTAAACATCAACTTCAGAGTAACTTGTTGTGCTTCTGAGACTCGGACACTGAAGTTCCCCGAGTCAGTGAAGTCTGTGAGGCCGTACACATGTTCACCAGCTCTTCTCCCAACCATCCCAACTTTTAATAAGGTTTTAATGACCACTTCTAAAGCGCTGAAGAGATGCTCGGGCTCTCCCTCCACCTCCCTCGCGCTCTCTCTTTACTCTCAGAGCTGCAAATCTGTCAGGCCCGGCTACATTCTCACCCAGGTTGTCAACCGTGCTTCTCCAAGACAGGGTCACGGGGTTAAAATCGATTTCACAGGCCACCTGGAGAGCCTAGTCCGCAAACTGACTCAAAAAATTTATATCAGTCTTAGAATTGCCTACCACCCAGGGTTAGGTTGAGCTCGCGCTCCCCCAAAAAGTCCCAGGCTCAACAGAAGTTGGCACAGGCAGAGGCTGGGGTTGTTGACCCTGCAAGCTGACCTCTTCAAACTTCAACTGAATTGTTCTGGCAGTTTCCACGGTGACAGGCCACTCCAAGCTTATCCTGCTTAGGCTGAAAAGGGGCGCAAACTTTACTATAATCTGCCGAGCGATGATACAAAAGTTGAAAAAAAGAGGCTGAACACATCAAAGGTGATGTAAAACATCCTATTAATAAGAAACCAAGTATGAAATACAAGGTTTTTTTGCTAATTTGGTAAATCAGTCACTAAAAATCGGACCATTCAGATCACATTTCAGCTGTCACAATGAACTTTATTTCAACACTGGTTTCTTTCCGCATCTTACCAAGATTTAACCAGGTGTTCTTGAAAACTGACATGAGATTAATAAAAGTGTCTGTACATGTCCTGTTTTCCTTATCCCATGCGTGGGTTATTCAATAACCCCTGTCTCGCCTCTTATGGAGATCTACAAATACACAGTTATTGATCACGCATCTTAGACTTCGAATATTTAGAGTCATTATCACATGATATAGTAAAACTGTACAGCACAAGCTGTCATTACACATTAATCTTTTGAGTTATGAACTTCATAATATGTTGACAGGTGCCATTTCAAAAAGCTGGTCATGTCATATTCTACAGAAAGCAATAGAACGTAAATGACTCTGACACATAATCAATACAAAAAGCTCTGCTATCTAGATTGACCTGCAAATATATATATATATGGTAACACTTTACAATAAGGTTCATTAGTTAACATTAGTTAACTACCTTAGTAAACATGAACTAAAAATGAACAATACTTCTTCAGCATTTATTAATCTTAGTTAATTTCAACATTTACTAATACGTTATTAAAATCAAAAGTTGTATTAACATTAGTTAATGCACTGTGAACCAACATGAACAAGCAATTAACAGCTGCATTTGTATTAACTAACGTTAACAAAGATTAATAAATACTGTAACAAATGCATTTCTCATTGTTAGTTCATGTTAGTTAATACATTAATTAATGTTAACTAATGAATCTTATTGTAAAGTGTTACCATATAAATAAATGTCATATTAATTAAATGTTGATTGTTTAATCAGTTTAGGTGTTTAAGTGTTAACAGTGTTCATCATACATGAATTATACTAATAAGTAAGCTACTTATGTCATTATGTCTTGAAAACCTTGTAATTACACACTGTTCTTGCTATTGATAAAGTAATTAATTATATATACATGAGCAGTGTGTAACATGCAAGTTCTACCAATAAATCAATAGGAAATAAAGTGGCACTTCAGGCTTTGTTAGGACACAATTGCCCAGAGGGAACCCAGCACTTGGGTTGTTGGCAGATAATGCCATAACTGCCCACCAACTGTTGCGTGTTTTAATGGGACTCGCTGTGTTTCTTATGTTAATTGGGCGGGTTGAGCGCAAAGACAGTGAAATCTCATCCTGCGACTAGATTGGCTTTTCAGAGGGAGATGTCATTTGGCTGAGCTCTGATCTCCTCGATAGGGAGATAGGCACCTGATTCAAATGGTTTGCCTGTTCCCTCTAGTCACTCGATCGGCGTGTGAACTCTCTTATTTACAATCAAATGGCCTGACCGGGCAACACACACTTCAGCAGCTCCCGTATCACTGCATATAGCCAACAACACACTCTTTTAACTCGCATCACGCGTTTCGGCACGCCACCCTATTGGGCAGATTTTAGGCTGTTCTCGTTTATGGAAACCATTTTAAACGTGCATTTACGGGTCTAGAATCTCCTAAATTCTGGCGGATGTCAGAAACTTTATTTATTAGATGTAGGCCTGCATGCGTTAAAAAAAAAAAGCTTGAATAATAGGTTACTTCTATAATGCCTGTTGAGGATTGATACTGATATTTTTGTGGCACTTAAATCAAAGGATGAATCGGTGATGCAACTCTTCAAAGAAGTCTTATTAAAAGAAGAAGACAAAATATGTGAAGAAATGTTGTTTTAATTTTTCTTAAATCATTTAATGTGGTAGGCTATAACCAACATGCAGTATTTATGAGTGGCATATCACTTTTCGCTCATGTCAGATGACTTGATATTCAAAACACATGATTTTTTTTTTTTAAACGTGTTTTCAAGTTGCAAGAAAAATTGTAGTTTGATTATTTTAGTACTTTTTGCTTGATGGTTACACCACTTGACATATTTGGCAGCTCTCTTCACGTATTCGTTTTATGACGTTTGACACACGAACGAAATCTCGTGCGCTAAAAATTATAAATAGGCTATGCATAATATCGAACTGTCTTTTTTTTTTTTTTTTTTTTTTTTTTTGCTCCAAACGTGTGTCCTATTTAAAGCATGGCATTCCGTCACTTGCAGGGAACGCTGGAGTAGCTCTTTGAGACTGAATGAAAGATAGAAAAAAAAAAAAAAAAAAAAAAAAACTTTACATTCCAGCAGGGTCTCTGACGAGAGCACAGGGGCCATTCAAAGATTTTAGACCCACTAACCATACTTGAGAATTAATTAGACTCATGCAAGGCATGGGGTGACCTAAAATGAGAAGCGTCTTTTTTGTTGTTGTTTTTGTTGTTTTTAAAGCTCTATACTCTGTACTGGCTTTATTTGAGGACTACGACTTATTTTAATATGTCATCCTAATATTACAACTAACAAACGGAATAATAAATGCACTTTTCCATTCGAAAAGAACTAGTTGCTGCAATAACAACTTAAAGGTTGTTGAGATTTAAATTAAATAGGCTATCTAACTTAACTAAAGTTAACTAAACTTAATATTTTAAGTCAAGCACGAATACATACTTTTTTAAAGTTGAAACAACACATTATTTCTTATTCTAATGTTGAAATTTAAGTTGTGATAAATAATCACAGCAATCATTTTTTTTTAACAGTGCAGTACTGAAATTTAGCGTTTGGACTTGAAACAATGCGATCCTTAAATAACGTGTTCTTAATAAACGCTTATGAATTCGAATCGAATCTCCAGCCGATTCGATTCGATTTAACGGCTCCGAATAAAAGTGAAAGTGTTGGGGAGTCCACGTCATGCAGACACCTTTAGGGCAGGAAGAGCCACAGATGTGAACATTTTGAGAAAATTAGTTGTCAACAAGCCCACGCGTTCCATTCAGATGACACGGGGGTGACCAGAGACACATAATGGGCCATTCAACGTCCAGACAAACCCTTTCTTCTGAAAGCACACATATACGCCTGCTTGATCCAAAACTGAGAAGAGAAACGAGTCCCTGGGAATATTCCCACCTCCCCCCCCCCCCAAAAAAACATTTCCTATTCTTGTCCAATCGCCGATTTCATCAATCCATTTTAGCTCCTTGATATCTTCAGCTTTTAGGAACTTCTTGTCTAAATCAAGCCTAATGACACACTTTACCAGCAAATAACAGATTTAAAGTAATTGCTGATGAATATGATCTTTTTTTTTTTTAAGTAGGATGACCCAATTGCTTTTAGTGTCATTAATCAACATATATGCTATGTACAAGTGAAGCTTGAAATTGGCGGAATGAGGAGAACAATGCTCTGCTGTTTCTGAGGGTCAGCTAATGACAACCTCCTAACAGCCCCCAAACCTAATGCTGGGAAACCAGGAGAAAAAAAAAAAAAAAAAAACTGATTTCACATGCTGGATATCATCCATGCAAAAAGTGCGTCATGGATATTCACCTGATGATATTTCCGGAAATGGGAATAAGAACGAATACATTTTGAACATGTCGTTATATTTGAAGAAAAACTTCAGGAAAAGCAGTTGATGCGTTTCCGCAGCTCGATCCACATTTAGTTCACATTAAAATCGTAGTGACCGCTTTGTATTCGCTAAATAATTATTCCGGATATATTTTTCTTCTTCTGAGCTTTAAAAATCCTTCCAAAACTAAAATTATTTTCTTTGTGTTAATTAAAAGTGTTGCATATATATATATATAGCCTAGCTTTTGCTGCTATACGAACAAAAAAAACAAGTAGTTTTAAACCATGCAAATGTTCTAAATCCGAACGAACGAAAATCGCTAGTTTTTAAAGCCTTTATGCAATTTTGATAAGGCACGGAAAAATAAGTCAAAATTGGTTTCAAATTTTATTTCAATAAATTTTAACAAACACTTTCCTCCAGCTTAATATTAGTGCAGTGTCCCCATCCCCCGTCTATCCCAGTCTCTGAGACTCAGTGGTGCATTAAAAGGATCCGCATTGCTGTGACTGATCTGCTGTATAAAAGCACAGATTGTTCCTCGCGTGGGATGAAATACTCGCACCTCAGCTTCGCATATGGTCAAACTTGTTGCCCCGCATAATGATACAGGACAGAAACACACGGACTGGTGTCATCTGTTGCACACTGACACATGTGATCTGCTTGCATAGATTCATTGATCTGAACTGTTCGATCCGTTATCAGCATAAAAAAAATTTTTAAAAAAACGCGCGTAAACTATAGGCTATAATTATAACAGAGCTCAGAATTGTTGAATTTGAATCTTTGAATCTACATTTGAAATCGTGCATGAAGATCAACGACAAATCAGAACAACTGTCCAAATGCACACTGAAAGATTTTCATTGTCTGGCCATATGAAACATTTAATGATGATGATAAAACTCAATTTTCTAACTCAGATCTCTCCACCATGAGGCTGGATTGTTCTGCAAAGACCCAATCCACATTATTAATTACGAGATGATGATTTACAATGATGTCGAGAAAAAGCACCAATTATCCTGTCATTAATCACGAGTGCATTTGTAACAAAACAAATAGTTTATGTTCAAGACCGCATCAAACTCATTTTTCAGGTTTGACAAATGTAGCAAATCAAAGTTGCTGATGTATAAACACGCACCAGACAATACAAACAATTAAATATATGAACATATAATTGCATGCAAACATTAAAAGGTGTGTGTGCACTTTAGTGTCTTTGAACAGTATGTTCTGGGATAAACAGGGTTCTTGAGGAAAATGTCTTATTAGCATTTGCAAACAAGGAGGCTCTTACTAAAATGTAACTTTGCACAACAAAGACTCAAAGAAAGAAAAAAAGACTGGCATGCGTGAATATGATGACAAGCAGTTGTCGGAAGTTGAATTGGAGTTGAGTGCCAAAGTCTTCAGCAGGATCATGGGTAAAATTATGACAGAATGCACAGTGGTATTAAACAACGGGTTTGTTTTAATCCATCCGTTTTCAGACTGTTTAATGTCACGCGCGCGCGTAAACAAACGATCGCTATCTATAAAATATAGAACTTCTTTATGGTGACTCAAATGGACAGAACAATAAACGAATATCAACACAAACAAGCAATGACATGGAAAACACCTGCTTTCATACTGGTCATATAAACGCACTTGTTGGATTCATGAAAATAAATGAAAAGCTTAGAAATAATAACGCGCCGCGGTGTTTGTTCAGGTTCGGTTCGGGCCGCGGCGCGAGACCGCTGTGGTGCTGGCTGACAGTGTGTGGTCTCATTGAGACCCCCATCCCCCTGTTTCCCTGCACCTGCACTGGATCATTCACCCAATGAGAGACATCTCTGACAGTCCTCAATTCAGCCCAGTCCCCCTCCATCACTGGCCCCCCTCCCGCAAACACGGCCACAAGAAACAACTTATTACTTTCTCCAAATAGTTTGCGCCTTTCTCCACCCATTCACTCTCAGACAACAGACAACACATTAAACACAAAGACACACGCGAAAGATGTTTACAATTTAAGTCATTTATGCATGTAATGCATTACATTGTTCTTTGTAGAATTAAAATAACGAGGATAACCTAAAAATAACCGATTAATAATTATTACAACCGCAACAATAATAACAACAACAATGTTTTTATGATGATTAAAAGCCGACATTTTAATAAAATCAATAAATGATTAATGAACTGTTAGCCTATATACTGATATATTATTTTACTATGATTATAATAATAACCAACAACAAAAATGAGCTATTATTAATAACATAACCACAATATGTATTCGTATTAGAACACTGAAAAAAATATTTATCATAACTTTTTATCTTCTGTCAAATCAACTAAGATAATTAATGTGGTTCAGATAACCTCATATTTTGAGTTTCTATTTATTAAACCAATCTCTTTGTTGTATTAACTCAAATGTATAATGTCAATGAACTCAAAATGTTAAGGCAACCAGGTAACTTGCTTTTTTTTTAAGTTAAACCAACAAAATGTTTTTTGTTTTTTTTACAGCTGTAGTAGTAGAGGTTTATTCTATAGCTTTTCCCATTGGTCAATCGGCCACATATATGTAATCCCCTATTCCACTTATATTTGCTCATATTATAATGAAATGGGCATCGTCAAGACTTGTTTTGCCGAGACAAAACATCATAAATTACATTTGTAGGGATGAGTTAGTGTGGTGCTAGGTTAGGCCTAAATCCGTAAGTATGTTCAAAAATAGTCCGTGTTACTGTCTGTCACCTGATAAAATCTTTAAAAAGGTTTCTCAGAGATGAGAGTTTTGAGTCCTCGAGCGCGCGCTTAGCACCTGTTGCTCTCCATATATAGGCTATCTGCCTCTCCACAACAGCAGTTTTCCCATCATCCCATATAATATTCCTACCGATAAACGAGCGATTTCAACAAAAGCACATTCTAATGAATTTTCGTAATATAGCTAGGCAATAAAATCACACACAAAACATCTCTTTTCATGTTATTATTCTTAAACAGAATCCACCACGCATTCCCAACAGAAAATCAGATGCCATTATTTATTCGTCTCATTATGTCTCAACCTATTATTTGATAGCCTAGCCTAATCCCACAAACCGCTGCGGTTCATACATTGTTTTTCCTAAACGCATTCTGTTTTTCCATAAGTGTATGTGTCTATCATCAAAAGCCAATCATAACACTTATTTTAATCAGCATTTTCAGCTGTCAATCTGTGGTTACAAATATCGGTTCTTCAATAGTACATCACTTCCATCGTTAAACTGCAATATTTTTTAGGATACATAACCCTGTTTTGAATGTATGTGCAATGAACCTTTAAATCTCAACATTTCAGCAAAAACAGTTTCTTTACACACTGAACCATTAGGAACGCTCCTTTTTAGACGCGTTTCCAGTTCACTTAAATTCCCAGTTTATCAAACAGATTCAGCCATTACAACCAATTCCTCTGCTTGTATAAATAATGGATTCAAGCAGTGCTCCCTGACCCTTTGAGAGTCCGGCAGGGACACGTTTGTCGGAATGAGCCCTCGTCAAATATTCATTCAACGCTTAATGTGAGCCGTTCTCCCCCGAGACCCGCTGTAAGAGATGCCTCGCTGCCTTGGCAAGATACACACTCATCTACCAGAGAAATATATACACACACTTCATTCATCTCCATCATCTCATCCCACAACAAGAACCAGCAGCATGTTCTCGAAGCTGTGTCAAACACTAAACCTGAACATTAATGTGAACGTGAAGTGAGCAGAGACGCCTTTACTGTCATTCTATTTTCATTCTGCAAAAACTCCAAATCGAATTTTCAGAACGGTTTTTATTATTTTAAAAACCACACTGTAAAAAATGACATTATCAATAATTTGACAACATTATGTAAGTTAAGCAATTTTCAACTTGTTTTGGCTATACAAGATTCAACTCATTTTTAAAGTCAGTTTAATGTCATTTAAGTTGAAATGACTTAAACATCCAAATTGAACTTTGTATCAATATGCATCTAATATATATATATATATATATATATATTTAAAAAACAAAAACAAAACATATAACATTATAGGACAGCCTAGTTATTTATGTGAATTGTTTTATAATCAACAATATAATTGCTATTGAAAAACACAATCCAAAAAACGCAACTCTAAATATTATTTTTGAAATGGATGAAAATTTTGTTAAAAAACATCGTGTTAAAAAAATCTGCGCGCAAAAAATAAATAAATAAATTCTTGCACTGTTATAAAAATGTGAAATAAAGTTATAAAGTAAGTGACTACCTTGACGTGCGTCTTCATTTCGTTTGGGCCGTTTTATCTCCCCGAGCAGAGCAGAGATTTACAGGCAAGAAACTTAGTCCTCGTTTCCACTAAAAACATAGAGACGGTGTTAACTTAATGCTCACTTCATTTAAATAACATCTAACATTTCATTTGTTTGGAATCAACACCAATAAACACGCTGTCATAATTCTGCACATTCAAATCCAATATACTTACTTTCAGAGAGCTGCACCCATGTGTAAGTGTGTCATCTTATCAAGACAAATAATTCATAATATTGTGTTTGAGTTAGAGACTGTGAATGCATATATTAAAGTGACCGTATATCAAGCCAAATGTTAAATAAAATCAAAACCAGAAACAATTTCAAATATCCAAATTTCAAAAATTTATTCATTTCAAACTGCATATTGAAAAAAAAAAAAAAAAAAAAAAAACTCAGATTGTAACTGTTATAATGATGTTATTAGTTAAAATATATACATGGAGCGTTGGCAACTGCGTACAGGCCACATTTTACAACTACGAAAAATGAAAGTTTTAAAATAAAAACTTAAAATATCACAGAAAATGTACAGAAAATTTTACAAACCATGAGAAAAATAAAGAACACAAACTTCATATACCTAACAGATGAAGAGTGGGAGACCGAAAAGAATCAAATCAAATAAAAAGGTCTAACCTTGCGAGAGTGCCTCTGTTTGTTCTCTCATTTAGAACGTAATAATAGAATAATAATAATTATAATGGTTTATTACTATGTACCTTCAGTGAGAAACTCTTTTTATCCCGTTCTTTCATTTCAGCGTTTGCAGAATTTTTGGAGCATATACTGAAGCAGTAAACATCAGTTATTGTGCCATATTTTTCTCTCTTTTTTTTCATTTTTTTATTTTTATTTTTTGTTGTTGTTGTTCCACAATTGCCTTTTTATAA
This sequence comes from Squalius cephalus, assembly GCF_949319135.1. Classification (NCBI taxonomy): domain Eukaryota; kingdom Metazoa; phylum Chordata; class Actinopteri; order Cypriniformes; family Leuciscidae; genus Squalius; species Squalius cephalus. The sequence goes on from NC_137134.1 coordinate 6,877,791, forward strand.
AAACGTAACTTCCTTGCTGTTTACAAACATTACATCTGGTTGTTATTATGTTTCTTTGATAAATACTGTACAAAAAAAGTCGATTGCAATAATAAAACATTTGCTTCACTCTCTCCCCCCGTTTTTCTACTTTTCCAAATCGCATACACCTTCTGGAATTAAAAAACAAACAAAAAAGCAAAGCAAAGAAAGGCAAAGAAAAAAAAGAACAACAGAACGACAAACTGTGAGTTCCTACCGTTCCTTTTTAAATAGAAAGCAAAAGTTTTGTGTTCTTTCCTTGAGCTCTATACAACTTTCCCCTCCCCCAAAAAAGTGTTCTGTACAAAAATAGTCCAAAGGAGTCCAGCAGTGTAGAAAAGTTCATTTTTTTTGTTTTGTTTTGTTTTTACATGTGCGATAGTGGGATCGTGCCGTTAATCGTCGTGCCGGGCACAGGCGCGCTCTGGTAGTGCTGGGACATGTGCAGTCTGCTCTGCGCGCTCTGCTCCTGCACCTCGGCCCCGGGCAGGTACATACTGATCATGTCCCGCAGGTCCCCTGTTTGACACTGTCCGGCCCGGGAGTGAGAGGACGACGTGACCACCGGCGGACTCGAACTGGACTCGGACTTGACCACCGAGCCCATGGAGCTCAGCGTCATTCCCGGCGTGCTTTGCTGCGAGTAGGACATGCTGTAGGTGGGCGATCCGTTCATGTAGGTCTGCGAGTTGGTCATGGAGTTGTACTGGAGCGCGCTCATGTCGTAGCGGTGCATGGACTGCATCTGCGCCGTGTTGTGCGCGTTGAGCCCCGGGTGCTGCGGGTAACCGAGCTGCTCCTGCATCATGCCGTAGCCCCCGTTGGTCCAGCCGTTCATGTGCGCGTAACTGTCCATCCTCTGGTTGACCCCTGCGCCCAAGCCGGCCCCTACACCCACACCGGCGCCCATGGCGTTACCGCCCGGCGCCAGGAGCCCGCCCGGCAGGGTGTACTTGTCCTTCTTCATGAGGGTCTTGGTTTTCCTCCGGGGTCTGTATTTGTAATCCGGGTGTTCCTTCATGTGGAGAGCCCGAAGGCGCTTGGCTTCGTCGATGAACGGCCGCTTCTCGCTCTCGGACAGAAGTTTCCACTCGGCCCCGAGTCGCTTGCTTATTTCCGAATTGTGCATTTTGGGGTTCTCCTGTGCCATTTTCCTCCTCTGGCCCCGCGACCACACCATGAAGGCGTTCATGGGTCTCTTGACCCGGTCCGGGCTGTTTTTCTGGTTGTTTCCTGAGGAGTTGGTGTTCCCCGTGCCCCCCGTGTTAGGCTGAGGCGCCGGGGGCTTCAGCTCGGTTTCCATCATGTTGTACATTTAAAAACGAGTTTATGAAAGTCTTCCCCACCAGCAGTTAAAAAACAAAAAACAAAAACAAAACAAAAAGTCCAAAAAGTGGAGGCTGCTGAAGTTACCTTAGCAGGTCTGGTAACTTTGCTGAGGAAGTAAGCGCTAGGTCCTGTTGGTTTCCACAAACTTCTTTTCTCAGTCTTGAGGAATCGACACAAACTCGGTTTGCCTCCTCGCCAGAGCCCTTGTCAACTCCTGATACTTTTTGAACAAGTTAATAGACAACCATTCATAGAGCGACTGTCAGCGAATATAAATGGGTTTGTCGCTGACCAATCAGAGCGCGTCTGCTCCCTCAGCCACGACTGTGTGTCTCTTGGATTTGCATAAAGGGGCGGGGTTACGCGCGGTCAGCAGTGCAGCGCTGAGCCACAGGCAGCACTTCTCCACCAATGAGCACTGTGCGTGTGTGTGTGTGTGTGTGTGTGTGTGTGTGTGTGTGTTATCAGAGAAAGAACTAAAGTGAGAATATTTCACACAAACGACTTTCTAATCAAAGTATATTTGCTACAAGGACGGATGATCTTAAGATCCTAAAACCAAACACTGGAACACAGTTGTGCTTTTTGTGTGAAAAGTTTTTGGATTCGTCGCTTTGTTTTGAGAATATATCATACATAAATTAACGTCTAAATGAACAGACTGTTCAAAACAATTAAAAAGAAAAAAAGAAAATTTTTTTAGTTAAAGCTCAAACATCATGTAAAGTCTTATACTATTACAAACTTTTGCTTGAATATTTCTTAAAACTCTAAAAGGCGTAGAAGTGTGTTAAATACAAATGTACAATTTCATTTCGTTCTAATATTATAGGCCTATAGTTATAATTAATTTGGTGATCTCGCGGTTGTTATTTGTATTATTCGTACCTTTAATAAACAACTGCATTTATTCAACTTTTTAACTGTTATTTCATTTCTTCCCATTTTTTGAAACAATATCCATGATATGTGGTAAAACTTCTGTGGGCTATTTATAAAGTATACTTCAACTGGCTCAAGCGTAATGCGAATTATAAAATGGAGAGCCGTCAATCATCACAAACAGGCAGTTTTGTTTGGGCTGTTGTCATTACATCACCCTGAACAAAAGCACTACAAAAGCTGACTACACTGACCATCTGAGTTCGGAGGATTTGTGTTATTACAATCCACTCCATGAAGAGTGACAAGAGGGTTTATTCAGCAGAACCTCCTTCAAAATAACATCCACCAACAGGACAGCCTGATAATCAGACACTTTCATTAAACCCGAATATTAACTAATAACTGTTCTTCAAGAGTTAAGAGTCGTTCATTCTTCAGCAGAAGTTGACTATAGGCTTCTCGACAACACGAAAAAAAGTGGAACTAATATCCAAACAGGCTTAATGTCAGGAAAAACACGCCGGATGATTTCTTTTTTTGTTTGTTTTTTGTTTTTTTGTTACAATGCACGAAAGCAGATCTTATTATGTTTCAATAGCGTCCTCTTGTGGTGATATTTATACATGAAAAGGCTCATCGTAGACACTTTCAGAATATTTCCAAGCACCACATTTACGCAGACTCTTCCATAAATTTGTTTTATTAAAAATATAAACTACGCGATACAATTTGAATACAAAATAGCCTAAATTACACAGAGCGAACACAACAGAATATACAAAGATATAGGGGCCTAACGTATGTGAACGATTCTGAAATGCACTTTTGAAGGATGGATGCATGAATAAATAAACAAATAGTCCATTTCAGCTTCAACTTCTAAGAACGTGAGAATCTGAACACGATGCGCCATTCTAATGCAACTCTCTCTCTCTCTCTCTCTCTCTCTCTCTCTCTCTCTCTCTCTCTCTCGATCTGCATTTGAGTGCCTTAATCTGCTTATGGAAATGTGTAGAACAGCGGGGAATCTCTAACATCCCAGAGTGGCTCCTGCTTTGGCTAAATTGTTAATTGTCACAGTTCTTCACAATAGTTGTGAAGAGGCAAGTCTCTTAATGTTAACTAAAATATATTTTAATGATATCAACTGATTGGTTCTGAGATGTTTTTATTTTAAAATAAAGAATTAGGCCTACTAAATAAATAAAATAAATAAAAAAAAAATATTAAAAAGCAACATAAATAGAACAATCGTAATCTGTCAACCCTGATTTGAAAAAATCTAATCTCTTGCATAATTTTTATCCTAACAATACGTTTAACCTAAAGCATGGGATCTAAACGAATAAATGAAAATAACTACCAAAAATGTTTCAGTCAATTATTTTATGTTTGCGTTCAACAAATTCAGTCCATCTTAATACATTTATATGTACACAAAAACAAACACAAAACATTCTTTGAAAGTGAGAGTTACAATTATTCAAGCATTACGTCTTAAATTAGGAGATACTAATTAGAGAGAGAGAGAGAGAGAGAGAGAGAGAGTGTGTGTGTGTGTGCGTGTGCGTGTGTGTGTGTGTGTGTGTGTGTTTTCTCCACTAGGGGCCGCGCTGACTGCAGATCAAAATATGACAAATAACACACTACTTTATATAGGCTTCTTCTGTCAACATGATAACGGCATCCAGTTTTAATATTTCAGAAAAAACGCGGACCGAAATCAGAAACTTAAAACATAAAAAAAAAAGAAGAAATTAAACAATTAATATACACATAGGCTACAAATTATGAGCTTATTTGAAATTTGGCAGATAATAACAGATTATAACATTCATCGTTAGATGTTTTTTGTTGTTGTTGTTGTTGTAATTCTCATAACGCAATTTTGCAGATACACACAATTTGTGTGTGTGTGTGTTAATTTTACTTTATTTGAACAGACATTTTAAAAATTAATGTTTTTAATGTTTTAAAAATTAATGACGTTTTTCCCCCCTAAAAGTTTTCCAAACCGCAGCGAACAGTCAACAAGTAGACATCTGTGTGTAGCCAATATACACAAATAGCTTGAATAAATAATGCAGCTTGTATTAAATCAACATTTTAAAATAATAACACGCTATTTAAAGCCGTTAGAATCGCTAATTAATATCCTGTCCCGGCAGACAGACACGCACAGACCATAATACCAGAGTTACTTACAGAGTTACAGTTTGACTGACACATCCACAGTCCCGCTTGCGTCCCGGGCGGATCCTCAGACGCGAGCCGGCGAGCAGACGCTCTTCCCCGGCGCGCTCTCCTCCAGCGCCCGCTCTCATGATCCACCAGCGTCCACTCGCGACGCTCGCCCGCACAGAGTGCTCGCAGAGCGGCTACACTCGCCCGCCTGAGTCCCTCTACAGCTCCACACTATCTGAAAAAGGGGCCGATTGAAAAAGAAGAAGAATGCATCAAGAACAACAAAAGTCACTTATAGTCTACAAACCCCCCACCAAAACATAATGAGAAGGAGAAAGCTTTATATATTTTTTTTCACTGGGTATTCAGAGATAATTTCAAGCCATTGTTTCTGGCCCAGATGGCTCTTTTTAATACAATAACACTGCGAGCTCCACCAACAATAAAAATCTAAAGCCTTCTCCTGAATAACAGTTTTTTTGTTCGCTCTTGTAAAGGGCCAACAAAAGCAGTCGTGAGGTAATGGGCTGGCTTTTTTCAAACGCAAAGAATGGCTATTTGATAAAGATTTTACTTCAGAAAAATACACTGCCATGTCATGCATAGCCGGTGAACATTCATTGCTTCCATATATTTATCACAACAACAGCAACAAGAACCATTGCAAAAATACATTTAAATGTATAATAATAATAATAAAAATAATTCCTTTTCATAATCAATCAACACTGTAAGAAATGATGAGTTATGACAACATTTGTTTTTGCATTGCTTTAAACCATCAAAATAAGTTAAGCACCTTTTTTACAAGTTATCCAAGATCCGTTTTTTTTTTAAAGCCAGTTTAATGCAATTTAAGTTGATATGACTTAATCATCCAAGTTGATTGCACTTAGCATTTTTTTTTCACAGTGAAGGTATTTAATGTAAAATTTCTAAATAAGCCATGATGAAATACTAGTAAAAAAACAATGACAATTATGGATTCACATAATCCTAATTCCTGTTCAGAAAATCAGTTGTACACAGTGACAAATTCCACAGCAGTGGTCATGCATTCTCCACTATTGCACGTATTTAATGCACTTATGAATTTGCAATTGCTCTTTCCAATTACATAATAAGATCTCAAATATCCGGCAACGGGAGCTTAAATTGAAGAGGATGCTTTGAAGCAATGATCCGGGCCACATTCGGTGTCGGTGTCACACTCGGGCTCTGGTCGGGTCAGCGCTCTTTATCAGTTTTGACAGGGCGCTGGGGTAGAAAGGAACAAGGGGAAGACAAAAGGCCTCTGCGGGGAAAGTTGTTGGTTGGTGGCTGTGTGTTTGTCTACCTTTTAGGAATTATGGGCTGCCTCGTCCTCCTATACCTCCGCACTGACAGTAATCCACTGCACTGACTGTGGAGGCTTTGTCTGCTCATACAACATGCTTCAGTGTTAATCTCTACGGTGCTGCTACAAAAGAAAAGCAATAATGACTTCAATCAAAATACTACCTTGACTAATGACCCTGCAAAGGTGCAGGGAAAGAGAACAGATATAATAGTAATCAAAACAAAAATAACAGTAATATAATTTTGTCAAATAATTTTTGAAAAAAAAAAAAAAAATCCTCCTTTTTAATTGGTAATAGGATTAACAGATTTACCGCCTCGCCACAGATTGCCTTATTAAACTGATCTTACGGCTACAATCAAAGTGACGGGCTGATGTCTTCAACTACCATTAAACAAATGGTGGAAATGAGTCAAAACTTGCGAATCTCTGTGTGTCTGTTCACTTCAGTCATAGAATACTAATGCGTTTCAGATGGAGTCGGTCTGCATCGCTGATGTACGAATGAATGGCCGTTCATTTCCATATGCATGAGTGTGTTCTCACTGCTATTTTGTGCGCATTATGGTTACACAAGCTGAGCTTAATGGGAGGATGACACTTTAGACCCCTGTGCTCTTCCTTTTGGGCCCCGCTGAATCTGTAATCAAGGGGAAGCGTTTCAGGGTTCGAGACCTGTCAGTCACAGCCCGAGTGAACCTCCGTGTGAACTTCTTCAATGCTGAATGAACAGAGCTCCAGTGGGACTAGACCACCAGACACTCCCCATGTGCTATTAATGGACCATAATAACATTTATGTTATTAAATTAGCTTGTGGCCATGTTACACAAATTGCTTAATCTGAAAAGAAAACTGGAGTAGATTGCGTAATTCACGTACTAGGCATAACATTTATGAAATAAGTTCATTTGTGTGTGTGTGTGGTCTGTGCATGCAAACAGATATCAAAAATGTATGATCTCAAAAGGTCTAGCTTGGATAACAGCACAGAATCACAATAAATGTACATGGAATGTTATTTTTCATTAAGAAAATTAAGCCTAGACTGTAAAAAAATTGAGTACATTTTACATGAAAATACTATTGTAGTCTTATTACTTAAAAATGTCACATTTAATTCAGTGTTACTTGGCTTTGTGTGTGTGTGTGTGTAAATGTTTGTGAAATTTACTAGCAATTTCTGAGTGAAAATTGTTTGACACAATTTTTCGGTCAAATTTCTAGATTTTTTTTTTTTTTACTTTATTTAAAAACTACAGAAAAAAAATAAATAAAATTAAAATACAACCATGGTGTACACATACTAAATTATATATCATTTAAATAATATATCATTGTTTTATTTTTTTATTATAAAAAAAAAATGGAAATTTGACAATTGAGAAACTGGAAATTGTCATGAAAAGGCAAAGATATTTATTTTAACGCATAAAAAAAAAAGGTCCTAAAGGGTCATAAGGGTCACAGTTGAAAAAAAAACATAAGGGTCCTAAAATGATCGGTTAGCAAAATATAACTTTAGAAAAATAGATATAAAAAGCACAATAAATCATTTAAGTTGCTTTGGATAAAACAGTGCCTGCTAAATGGATACATTTAAATAATTCATTGGGACATATTACCTAGATTTGTGCCAGACAGTTTACACCAAATTGGTTTGGTGGAAATTGATCATAATCCACTTGAGGCAATCCATCACCTTTCTAAATAAAATGCCAAGACAGGTTTGTAAGTCCTAAGACAGGACGGATGTTTCAGAGTTTCAACGCTCATCATGCTTAACTCAAGGCCTGCAATGTTGTGTGTGGGATGTTTTTCCATTCACATGACAGAAAATACATGTCATTCACTGAGATTATCACTTCTCTGTGTGTGATCTAGACTAAACATCCTGAAAACAGTTTAACAACAGGAGAACACGGCCTCAAAGTATCGCAAGCACTTCCTTGAGTTTAAAGGCACGAGCCAAGACCAAGTGATGAAAGCTTTGAGATTCCCATACGGTCAGGAGGAAATGCAGGCGCCGTTATCTGCAGAATAACATCATAGGCTGTGGATACGGTTCAGGCTACCAGTATAGAGAGATGCTTTAGAGCTATAAGTTCTACTTTATTTTGATTATATGTATGTGCTCTAAGTAGGAAGAAAAAATCGAACACCTTTATTAAGGAACATCTCAAAGGTCAGACTCGCAAAGACATTTGCAGAGCAGTGAATAACAGGTCTGCGTGCATACTAATTGTTCTAGGTATTCTGAGTTGTCTTAGGACCTTAAAGGTCCTCCTGCTTTTAAAATGTTTAATTAAATGACTTTGCCTCATCATCAGGAACATGAAACGAAAGAGTGAAAACTGGAGGTTTTTCTGCTCAACCTCCAGAACAACACAGAAGTCATTATTTGAAATCACCACCTTCAGCAAATAAGGTGCAAAGAACATATGGCTTATATTTACCCGTCTTGTCTCGCTCCAGTTGAATTCAATTAAAAGGTGTCTGACTTGGAAATATAGAGTGCCCTGACACTAAGCTGACACACTCCGGTGCCTTATAATACACTGGATTTACCAACCGGCCTGATATCTGAATAGCCATTCATTGTCTTAACACAACAAATGCAGCACTATCATCAAGGTGCGAACAACTAACCCACTGGAAACCAATGGAAATGGACGCAATTATGCTACAATGTTCTGAATGGCTGCCAGGACTTTGCTATGGTGTTGCATTTTCAGGATGTTTTGGATGGTTGCTAGTTGGTGGTCCACGTCAAAAAAGCCACATCAAGGAGTGAACAACTAACCGAATAGAAACCAAAGGCATTGCTGTTTCATTGCTTGGGTGTTCACGGTGGATGCTAGGGCATTTATGAGTGGTTTCTAGATGACTTTGTCTATGTCAAAAAGGCCACATCAAAGGTGTGAACAGCTAATCCAATGGAAACTGAACTTGTTGTGAAAATGCTAACATGTTCTGGTTGATTCCCACTCCCAGGACATTGCTATGTGATTGTTACAGCGTTCTCAATGTTTGCTAGGGGATTTTCAGGGTTGATTATAAACTAGTCTACATTAAAAGAGCCCTCCCTCAAGTCCAGGTCCCTCCTTAAAGCTACACTGTGTAGGATTTTCTCCCATCTAGTGGTGAAATTGTTTATTATTATTTCAAATCTGCCGGCAGTCGCGAGTAATCTCCCCCTCGCATTCGTCACGGTGCCACTGAGTGTAAAAACGCGAAAGGCGAAGCTTGAATTTCCAGCTATGTCCCTCTTTAGCTAATGTATTTTCAAGATGGAGGCGCAACATGGCTGCCGCCATTCGAGCGAGTCGCTCGTATGTATTCTAAATGGCAGATTCTACGCTTACGAGAATACTTGATTAGTTGGTAGAAGTAATTACACATTAATGAGCACATATCATTTTGAAAGAACAAAGTGTTTTTTGCTAAGAATCAACTTAAAAAATTACACAGTGTAGCTTTAAACCAGACTTTTCTAAGACCAGTATCTTAGAACAAAACCTTTCCTCAACAAGCCACATACATCAAGGTATCATTTATGTCCGTCGCACAAATTGCGGGGCAAGTTACTTGGCAATGTTTAATACTTAAAGTCGGGGGGGTTGTTCGAAATCCCTAACCCTAAATATGAGCAATAGTAGTAGTGAGTTTGTTAGCCTAAAACACCAATAATTACAGACTTAGCAGAAGTAAGAAATACATTTCAAAATAAAACAAGAATTGGTGGACGCTTCTGAAAGAGTCTCTGAAACCACGTGCCTGTTAATCAAAGACTATAGACACCAACACAAGAGAGAGGTGCTATCAAAAAGCCCGATCCGGGCCCTGTAGCACAGAGAACAGGTACAGAAACAGAGCTCCAGCAACCCTCATAATGAACGGATAGATAACAGAACACTTGCTCACTGTAACGGCAATAATAGATCCGTATAAATTGCACGGGGTTGCTGATGCATTGACACAGTGCTTACTAGACAGATACTCCAACAGCAGACATACCGATGGGTTTTGTTTACCGGCCAATTTGAATTCAAATAAAGCTTTGCTTTCGCTGACTGCACATCATTATCCATGAGACTATAATCCCACCAGCAAATCCTACAGCTTCCAGAGCCAGACCTTTTGTTTGGGATTACTGGAAGCTTAGCCTATAACAAAGAGAAATGAGGCATTTCGCTCATCCTCCGTAATTAAGTGTGAAGAGTTGTTTCATATCCAGACGAGGAACTGGACACACCGCAGGATGATACCTCTAAGACTCCAGTGACATGGGCGGCGGCAGGTGTCCCTCGCATTTATGTTTATGAGTATCATAAGATATAGGCTTAGAGAAAAAAAAAAAAAATCATAAACGCAGAGGACACCTTGAGTTCTCTTACTCCTTGATCAAGTCTTTTGGTCACCCTGTTTCTTTGAACAGAAATATGTCAATCGATTTTCATATTTTTGTGACCCTGGATCACAAAACCAGTCATAAGTCGCACAGGTTTATTTGTGGCAATAGCCAACAATACATTGTACAGGTCAAAATTATCGATTTTTCTTTTATGCCAAAAATCATTAGGATATTAAGTAAAGATCATGTTCCATGAAGATATTTAGTAAATTTCCTACCGTAAAGATATAAAACATTTATTTTTAAGAGGACACCTTGAGTTCTCTTACTCCTTGATCATGTCTTTTGTTCACCCTGTTTCTTTGAACAGAAATATGTCAATTGATTTTCATATTTGATTCTGGAAAAAAAAAAAGTTCAAGATTTCAATCTCCACTAAGCAATTTGGCTACGTGAGGTTCTTGATTATTCTTTGAAGATTAAAAAGTTCTTGTCGCACATAACGGGTCCTTTGGATTTAGAGTATTGCCTTTTGGGTTCATAAATGCACCATAGAACTAGAGAATCAAAAGTTCTATGTGGAACTTCTGTTTGCAACCTTCAGAGTTAAGAGTACAGGATTTCTCCAACTTTATTCAGCATTTATCTTTGAACCAGCCCAACCATAACCTTCCCAAAACTTCCCCTCAGACCGAAACTGTTAATTGGAGAGTTTCCACACATCATAATGGACTTGGGGACATGTGATTCACTCAGTCTCTGGCCTCGTTGAAGTGTGTGAATGGGCCGCTTGTTCCCAGAAGAGGAAACACACAGTGTTCCAGCGCTGGCAGGTTGTGCGGAGATATCTGTACGGCCACTGGCTCTGGACCACCATCTGAGATGAGCAGAGACTGGGTTTGATGGCTGTCCAGTGCACTGGATCAATACAGCTATCTTGTCGACTTTTTCTCGAGCGAAGGGAAATCCAACAAAAATAAAGGCCTGCCTTTTGTGAATAGAGGGAGATCAATGTGGTGTCGCACCCCCACCAGATCTCAGACAAAAAGACACAATGGATGGTTTTTGGAGATGCTATTAGGCTGTTCTAAATTACATTGAAAACACATTTTTCGCGGTGTGGTCAGATAAGACAACATCATCATCTGAACCATTTTTCAGACTTTCAGTCAACATATACTAGATGTATAAATATACAGAAAAACAAACATATACAGTCTTAAAAATAAAGGTCACAGTAAGGGTTTTTTGCAGAGATGCAATTGAAGAACCATTTTTGGTTTACCAAAGAATCTTTCAGTGAGAGTAATTACTTAATTAGGTACTTAGTAATAGACGTTGTAATAACATGTAACAAAATGTACTTAACATGTAACTAAGTTATGGAACAGCCTGTACTTACAGATTGTAATTACACACATATAATAGGCAGCTACTGTTACACATGTGTAACAAGCCGAGTTGGATAAGGTTTATAGATACACATGAAGTACACTTAAGTACATTCTTGATACACTTTATTTTACGTAGCTTATACCTGTGTAATATTATGTAATTACAATGTAATTAAGAAGCTACTGCATGCATTTAAGCTGTGAACTAGTGAGTTAAATCAAACTAAGGCAGAGATGGATAAGGTATGTATACACAAAGTACACTTAAGTACATTCTTGATACACTTTATTTTACGTAGCTTATACCTGTGTAATTGCAATGTAATTGTAATGTAATTAAGAAGCTATTGCATGCATTTAAGCTGTGAATTAGTGAGTTAAATCAAACTAAGGCAGAGATGGATAAGGTATGTATACACAAAGTACACTTAAGTACATTCTTGATACACTTTATTTTACGTAGTTCATCCCTGTGTAATATTATGTAATTACAATGTAATTAGGAAGCTAATGCATGTATTTAAGCTGTGAACTAGTGGGTTAATTCAGATGGATAACATATGTAGATACACAGGAAGTGCACTTAAGTACAATCTTGATACACTTTATTTTATGTTACATAAAATAATGCTACAGAACATACACATTTACCATGTGTAACTGCAGACCTTAGTAGCCTAACATATTTAAGTACTTGTTGTTACATTGTGTTATACTAAGTACTTTCTTACATAATTACAGTGTACCAAGTCCGTAACACGTATGTAACAGACTCGGCTTGTTACACATGTGTAACAGTAGCTGCCTATTACATGTGTGTAATTACAATCTGTAAGTACAGGCTGTTCCATAACTTAGTTACATGTTAAGTACATTTTGTTACATGTTATTACAAAGTCTATTACTAAGTAATTAATTAAGTAATTACTCTGTATCAAGGGCACCGTCTTAGTGTGAAGAACATTTTAATAATCCAAAGAAACTTTTTCCACTTTTGTGCAATGGATATATTCCATGGATGTTAAAGGAACCATCAACCTTTATTTTTAAGAGTGTATATGAAAAGTATTTTACGTATATATTTGGATAGAACATGGAAAAGAAAACCGGTTATCCAATATTCCAAACTCTGATATAAAATGTCAGATTTTTCAATAAACTCAAACATTTCTCATTAAATTCTTTCAAGAGCATATTATCTGAGATATGGTTTAGACGAAGTTAAAACCTCATGAGTCATAAATAGCACCCTGTTAGAAATAAAAAGTTCCTTGGAAAATCTTTAGCAAACTTGAGCATGTTTGAGATATTATAAAGATATATTCCTAAACTTAAGGAAACATATGAGATTACTGGGGTCTTTTTACTTAGGTGCAAAATAGCAGGAAGCTTAAGAGTAAAAGTCTTAATTTGTTCATCATTTACAGGAATACTATTGCTGTCTAGGAGAAACAATTGATATATAGTATTTCTTTCCTATGGGTTTGTTAACAGTTTCATCGTTTGTAGTTTTATTCCTAAGGAATGTTAGGGAAAAAAACATCTAAGAACGACACTATAAGTAACAATAAGTATTGAGAGCAATGAAAGAGCAATGTCCGAACAATAAATGTTCCTCTGGGGAGGTGTGTGTTTAGTGACAGAGACTAAGCTCACATGAAGGCTATAATTATTATCATAAAATAAAATGACTTCAAAGCTTAATCTGTTTTTAGGACACATTCAAGATATAGTCTCCAAATAGACTTCCTTGATGAACTCAAGCTCCTAATTGGATTTTTAAAAGTTTCATACAGAAAAAAAAAAAAAAAAAAACACAATTAACTCCAGGCATGGAGTCAGACTTGAGCGCCTCCCGCGAGTAATATTCACTCACGTACACACACTTAAAGACAGAACCGCCGGGAGGTCTCGTGCTCAGGCGGACTGGCCGTGACTCCACACGCATTTCTCCATCCTGGGCTTTTCTTTCCCACTTGTTTATACTGTAGTTGTAGAATTTCACAACTAGCCCATAAATGCCACCGGCTCACGGGAAGATAAATCACAAGCGTTTGCCTGTGTGTGAAAAGCAAAGAAAACGTGAGTTATTGAGGTGTAGGAACGTCCTCACACACACAGCGAGACGTGGGGGCCGCTGTGGGAAACGGCCTATGTTACGACGCTCTCCTTTAAATGGCATCATAAAGCACACACGCGCGTTTACACTCGCTGACAAGTGCACGCAACAGTTTGCGGCATCTGTGTGTGTGTGTGTGTGTGTGTAAGCTGTTCCATCACCTCCCACTGTTAACATCTGCTCCGTTTAACGCTGCCACACTGATACATGCTAATAGAATCAAATGAATCACGCTGCCAGTTCTTATCACGTTACATGCTCTTCTCAAGCGCTGATAGATGGCATTAATACAGCTCTACTGGAGAGAGAGAGTGTGTTGGCATGAAGAGATGACTCAGAAAAACTAGTTTTAGTAGAAACAAGATTAGCGCTTTTCTCTTTAAGACACAATCAAAGATGTTGTCAAAGGGAATTGTTTGACAAATGACAATATTACCATTTTTTTAACAATCTGCGTCTAGCATATGATAGACTCAATTGAATTGCTCATTAATCAAGATGTTTTAGATGCATCAACAAATGTTTCTCCTGAACAAAATAGACACATGAGACAATTGTTGACATACAATACGAATATAGTTTGGTCTTACAAATGCTCCTGTGAGAAAAATCACAAATGAGATCTTAAAATGAGTCTTTTTCCAGAGTTTCAGAGGAGATCTCAATGATGTCTCATACTGTGCTCATATACTAAAGTCTGCAATCAAAATTCAAAGTTCTCAATAAGAGCCTAGACATTAATTTTTTTAATTCTATTAAAACACATGCTATTTTCTAAAAATGAGTCATTTCCAGATTTTCAGAGGAGATCTCAATGATTTCTCATACTGTGCTCATATACTAAAGTCTGCAATCAAAATTCAAAGTTCTCAATAAGAGCCTAAACATTTCTATTTTAATTCTATTAAAACCACATGTTATTTTCTAAAAATTAAGGTTCCGAAAATGGGTTTTGGCAGCGATGCCGAGAAAGAACCATTTTGGGTTCCACATAGAACCTTTCAGTGAACTGATCTTTTTTTTTTTTTTTTCTGAGTGTAAATAATCGGAAGAACCCTTTCTGTAATGAAAAGTTTCCATGAATGTTAAAGATTCTTCATGGATCCATTGACGCCAATAAAGAACCTTTATTTTTAGGAGTATATTGTCTTCTGTTATTGCTCGGGATAAGTCTGAGACAAAGATGAAACTTAAATGACACACAACTGAGAACTCAGTCGAGACTCCTGAGAAAGTCATCTTCAGACCAATAAATGTCCAGGTTGGTATCTTTGGCAAGAGAGTGCAGTTTGAGACACTGTCAGGCTCTCTTTTGAAACTCAAGTGAGATTATAGGGTCTACTTCTCAGGAGAAAAAGTCTCCATTTGATCTCTATTTAATCGCATTGCTGTTTCTGAGAAATGGCGAAGTTAAAGAGACTTTCGAACCAAATGCAAGACAAATATCCTCTACACACACTGAAAAAGCATGCAAACTAATGCTATTTTTGTTTAATTACAACCAAGCCACAACAGCCAGGTCTGTTTTCGCGGCTTCTTCAACAACATAACTATTTCTCATGCCAAAACTCAGTCACTGAAGAGTAGTAGTTGTCCTCTAGATGAGGAGATCTCAAGAACGAGATCGTCCATCGGCAGGAACAATGACAGCGTCTGACCCAGTATTGATGCAGCGGCATTTGGACCCCGTCCCGTCGCACATCCAAGACACGAGGAGCACAAGACCACCACAATCCTTCATTGATGTTTGTGCAAAATCAATAAAAATGATCTCGGGAGTCCATACGCCATTTGGCAGCTCCATTTTGTGATGTCTTCTTAAAGAATATAGGAGACATACTGTACAATGGGCCAGCCGAGCGCATGTAATTTGTCAAGCTAATCTGCTGCAGTCTTACATTGATTTTTTTTCCCCCCTTTCTTTTCGGACTCCTTAGCCTCTGGTCATTACAGCACAAAAACTTACTTAATCATACAGTGTGTTAATGTACGGGTCACAATAACGTCCATTTTCTTGCCCTCTGGAAATTTCTTTGCTTTCTTCTCCTTTGCTGGAGAATCTTTTTATGGGTCAGTGTCCCTCTGCAGTTAATGTTGGGAAAGATGGCTAGGAACGGATGAGTTCGGGAACAAGAACTCTGCAAATATGTATGTCATCTATTTAATAATGAAATAAATGGATTAAAAATACACATATTTTGATTATATTACGAATGGCCACATAAATATGTTTTCTGAATTACACCACGCCAAAGGGCCAGTTTATTTGTGTGTAAATCATTGCAAATCCAATAGTAAATTTGCTTCATGAATGAGGCCGTTTGAAGGTCTAACCAAGTAAATGTGAAAGTTGATACAAAATGGTTAGTTAAATTCAAATTTGGATTAGCCTATTGATCATAATAGCAAAATAGCAATTGTACACCAGTGACCACAACTGTAAACAGCATTCAGTTAATCTAATTTACCGTAATAATTGGAAGAATTTAAAGGAATATTCTGGTACAAGCTAAGCTTAATTGTGACAATGTTGATTACCACACAAATAATTTGAACTAATCCCTCCTGTTCTCTAAATAAGCAAACATTTACTGTAGGTTACCGTGAGGCGCTTACAATGGGGGGAAAGTCTTACTGGCTTACTGCTTTATTATAAAGCATGCTGCGACATTGACCAGCAGTGCATTAAATGCATGGCGATAATGCAGCGAGGCCCTAAACCCGTGTGCAAAACACGGCATTACGCTTCTCTCTGCGTACTCCAGCATGCCACAAACAGATGGGGAATTGTTACTATCTGGCATCTTTTTAAATAATCTAGGTATATCCATTGCACTTGGATGTTGCAGGCTTTTGAATCTGTGTTTGTCCTGTTTGCCAAACCTATCATTTACACCAGGGCTCTTAAAGGAAGAAAAGCCCCCCTCTTATGGCATATGTGTCACCCTCTCTCTTTAAGGCTTTGCCCCTTGTGCGCTTATCTGCTCCAGTCAAATGTATTTCTTATCGGGAGGGGAAAAAAAAGTCAGGGAAGCTGCCTGACAATACGGCGTTATCAAATTTCCTCAGCCCAGTCGGCGTGTCATTCAGTCAGTCAGATGGTCTTGGGTTTGATTGATGGATGGGCTTCGTGACAAATAAAACCTGGATCAACAGCTTTGCACCTCTCTCCTCATCGGAGACCCGCGCGAAACATTTCGCCGTGACAAAGGCGGGATTACGGATGCATTAGCCCGCCATCGACCACAGGCCTTCTAGTGCTGTCAATACTTTGCACATAATAACCTGAAGCGACGATAAGGAAACAAAAGGAGGGGAGATAGGCGGCGAAAAGGAAAAATAAATCAATGGGCGAGTGGGGGAAAGTTTTTCAAAGACACACATGCACCGTCAGAGCGGAGGGAAGAATTTTCCGCCGCTGCCGCCGGATAATGGCCTCTGACACGAGGACAATGAGCCCTGAGGGTCCATCGGCGGTCAGTCGAGCGACCGCGATGGGCTCCGATAAGGGCCGAGACGACTCGTGCCAGCCCCGCATTCAATTACGCCATTAATCTCTGCATTAACTTGAGTGACTTTTATGCCCGGGCTTCGATGCGTCTCGGATGCCTTCCAGATATATCCTCTCATATGGATTAAATTATATCCCTTTATGCTCTACACCAACAGTGTGGTGTACAGCTCACTCCAAAAACACGTTTACACCGCGTCGCCCGCACCGCCGCAGTCTCGCCCCGCGTGGCGTATCTGTAATGGCACTTCAAAGTACTTCTCAAATCGGCGAAGGCTTCAGCAAATGACTGACTGGCTGAGAGAGAGAGAGTGGCCCAAGGTAATTGTTTCACCAATCCTAATTAATTAATTTCCTCCACCCTGTTTGCGCCGGCGTTCACACGGTTAGGGGCCGCCTCGGCAGGTAATAATAAATAAATAACTGAAGGCAGGCTTCTGGAAAATTAATGAGAAAAGAGAAAAGAGGCCCTACATGTTCTGTCTGCCGAGGACCGAAACACAAAGGCACAATAAAGCGCCGAACAAACAGTTCCTTAAAAAAAAATCGCCCAGAAACAGTGAGCAAATTCAATTACAGAAGTAATTAGAAGATATAGGGCGAGACTGCCTTTTGGGACTGTGCCAGGAAACATGAATTAATAAGACAGAATAGGAGGAGGCCGTTGTAGTAATTAAGAGGCAATCACCTATGTCAATGAATACCTAAAAAACAGGAGGGAAAACTATTAATTCAGTGATCAAAAATATTTTCGAGATGATTAATACAGCAAATTCATTTAAAAAGACTAATTTCTGGGAAGATAGCAAGACAATTGCACATAATGTGCTCTTTCTGGCATTTATATTGCTAATTAAATTTCGATCATTTGCCGAGGTATTTTCGAATCTGTAAAACAGCACAGACAGCATTTGCCAAAACTGGTCTCAGGCACTTACAGATACATAGAAATGCATTAGGAGAAGAATTTGCTTTCATTTCATAAAAACAATAGTGGGTTGAAGCAATATATATATATATATGTACGTGTATGTGTGTGTGTGTGTGTGTGTGTGTGTTTACTTAATAGGGGTAAACTAAAAAAGTTCCAAACTAAAGCTTTTGTTACTTGAAACTTACATTTATTTTATTTCAGCTAGTTGCCAAAACAACATGTCTAATTTCCATTTAGTTTAAATTTATGTACTAAAATTAATAAAACAATGCTACAAAATTACTAAAACGTTAACTAAAATTCAAATGAAAACACAAAACACACAAAAAATAAAAAACTAGAGTAATAAAAACTAAAGTTTCTTCAGAAAGGTTCTATATAGAACTCTGGGTTTCATGTCTCAATTGTAAAGAACACAAAAATGTGCAGTATAAGTGATGGCAGAGTACTTTCATGTTTAACGGACAGAACACTTTAAGGTTCTATATCACTGAAAAAAATATATCACAACTTTTTATCTTTTGTCAAATTAACTTAATTGATAACAGATAAGATCATATTTTGAGCTTCTATTTATTAAACCGATCTCATATGTTGTATTAACTCAAATTTTTAATTTCATTGAACTACAAAACTTTTTTTAAGTTAAACCAACAATTTTCAACCTTTTTTTTTCTTTTTTTCTAAGAGTCTGGAAGCCTTAATGCCAATAAAGAACCTTTCTTTTCAAGAGTGTACAGCATAAAGCATGAAACAAATTTCCGAAAAGAGACCTAGCAGAATTATATCTTACTTTAAGTCATGCATTAAAAACGAATGCATTTCAAAACATCTTCAGAATCGAATACGACTCCAAGCCAGATGGTCTAATTTCCAGAGGAGATATTAAAGAAAATGTAATTTAGTCATATTCAAATTACTCCATCTAAAGGACAAAATAGATGCTAAATAAGAGGGCTGCTTTAATTTTACCTAAAAAGATCTTTGGGACGGATCAGTCATTCTTTCTGTAAAATGGCAGATTTCCCATGCACTCGACATTAACATATTCATATGTGTTAGCGGTTAAAGCCATTTTTTTGCAGATACGCGAGGCAAATTCCACTTAATATTATCAGAAGCGAGAATCTGACGGCATAAAAGACCAATTGCCTGAGGGGAAGGGATAACACTAATATGCTTTCAAATTTCAGCGCAATACCAGCCGCATATTTACACCGCGAGGTATATCATTTACTCCAGCGTTTGGATGGACACGAAGGGCCATTCGGTTTATCGTCGCTCCCCAACTTCAATTATCGCTTAAATAGACTTAATATTGAAGATCAAAACGATGAGCGTCGACTTGACTGAAGTCCAGAAGAGGCCTAATGCTCGGCCAGTCACCAAAACAAATGGACTTAGCCGCGTGATTAGCGTTTGAGTGTCGCTTCGTTTCCGCCGAGACAAAGTTTATGTGCGATGATGTCAAACCCTTAAATGATTTATCCCGATTCAAGCCTTAGCTGAAACGCCTAATTTGCTATTCAAAGCTATTGGAGGCCCGTTTGGATAAATGAGAGTGATTAAAACCAAGATTGCAACCACATAAGTTGTCGCTCAAGAACGTTGGAGGGACATCTGGTGTCAGCGAGACCTGAGACAGTTAACAGGGGGATGAGAAGTTTCCCTCTTCACTGCCTGGCATCCAGTTGGCACAGTGCGCTTTGGTTGAGTGCCAGCGAGTCTGCCATCTGTGTCCTTTAACCCTAAAGATGACAGATGTGGAGGCAGAGTGATTTGAGATAAAGCTCCGTAAACGAGAAGTGGTGCGACTCGCGAGCGTTTCCTGTCGTTCACAACCAGCCTAAATGAGCTCCATCAATTAGAAAAGTGCTCAAATTAAATCCCTTTTCTTTTCCGTACAGATGAGATTGTGGGAGAATTGAAACTTGAGGGTGACAAATGATGGGCGACCTTTGATTGGAGTTTCACAGGAAACTACCAAACGATAGTTTTAGACACTATTATTTATATTAAGCATAAACCGTATTTTTATTTTATAGAAGAAAATGTTTAATAAAAGCCACTATTGCTATAGCTTATACTAACCCTAATTCATCAAATATGAGTTTTGTTTTGGCAGACACTAAAAGGGGGAATCCTTTAGACTTGAGCTAGTATTGCATATTGCACACGTACTAAACCCCTAAGAACACCAACAGGTCCACAGCAGTGTGATGGTGTTTTGCTTCAACACTCACATTTTGAAACAACAAAAATTCCAGGGACTCGTGCTTGGGCATAAAAAGCCTTTAATAAACTTTTTCAAATAATTAAAAAACAATAATGGTCACACTTTAGATTAGGCTCCAATTCTCACTATTAGCTAACTATTAACTATGATTTCTTGCCTCAATAAACTCCTAATTACTGCTTATTAATAGTTAGTAAGGTAGTACACTATTCATTTTCTTCCATGTGGGCCTCTGAGTGAGTTCACGTAGTGTAACAGCGCAGCACTTCTGGGTTGTACGTCAGAACATAGGCTCACTATTGGCCGACGCTGGTCGTGTGTGATGCGTGTGATGCTGGCCAATAGTGAGCCTATGTTCTGACGTACAACCCAGAAGCGCTGCGCTGTTACACTACGTGAACTCACTCAGAGGCCCACACTGAAGAAAATGAAGAATTGAATAAAGTTGTTATTTTTGTTTGTTTTTTTGCGCACAAAAAGTATTCACGTCGCTTGATAAACTTAAGGTTGAGCCACTGTAGTCACTTGGACTATTTTAACAATGTCTTTACTAACTTTTCTGGGATGGCAGATATCGAGTACATAAAAGCCTATGAAGAAGTGAGCCAGCTCTCAGATTTAATCAAAAATATCTTAATTTGTGTTCCGAAGATGAACGGGAGTCTTACGGGGTTGGAACAACATGAGGGTGAGTAATTACTGACAGAATTTTCATTTTTGCGGTGAAATAACCCTTTAAAATGTGCTTTATATGTATTAATAAACAGCCAATATCCTAGTAATAAGCATGATAATAAGCAGATAGTTAAAAGTGTGAATTGGACCCAAAACGAAAATGTTACCATAATAATAAATAATTTTACTACTAATACTACTACTACTACTACTACTACTACTACTGCTGCTGCTGCTACTACAACTGAAACGACAGCTGCTGCTGCTACTACTACTACTGATACAACTACTGCTGCTACTGTTACTAGTACTAATACTACTGCTGCTGCTGCTGCTGCTACTACTACTACTACTACTACTACTACTACTACTGCTGCTGCTGCTGCTGCTGCTGCTGCTGCTGCTGCTAGCACTGCTACTGCTTCTGCTGCTTCTACTGCTGCTGCTGCTGCTGTTACTACTACTACTACTACTACTACTGCTGCTGCTGCTGCTGCTGCTACTACTACAGCTGCTGCTGCTGCTGCTACTACTACTACTGCTGCTGCTGCTGCTAGCACTGCTACTGCTTCTGCTGCTGCTACTACTACTGCTGCTGCTGCTGCTACTACTACTACTACTACTACTACTACTGCTGCTGCTGCTGCTAGCACTGCTACTGCTTCTGCTGCTGCTACTACTACTGCTGCTGCTGCTGCTGCTGCTACTACTACTACTACTACTACTACTACTGCTGCTGCTGCTGCTAGCACTGCTACTGCTTCTGCTGCTGCTGCTGCTGCTGCTACTACTACTACTACTACTACTACTACTACTACTACTGCTGCTGCTGCTGCTACTACTACTACTGCTGCTGCTGCTGCTGCTGCTACTACTACTACTACTACTACTGCTTCTGCTGCTGCTACTATTACTGCTGCTGCTGCTGCTACTACTACTACTGCTGCTGCTGCTGCTAGCACTGCTACTGCTTCTGCTGCTGCTACTACTACTGCTGCTGCTGCTGCTACTACTACTACTACTACTGCTGCTACTACTACTACTGCTGCTGCTTCTGCTGCTGCTGCTGCTGCTACTACTACTACTACTACTACTGCTGCTGCTGCTGCTGCTACTACTACTACTGCTGCTGCTGCTGCTACTACTACTACTACTGCTGCTGCTGCTACTGCTACTGATGCTGCTGCTGCTACCACTGCTTCTTCTTCTGCTGCTACTGCTACTACTACTACTGATGCTGCTGCTGCTACCACTGCTTCTTCTTCTGCTGCTACTACTGCTACTACTACAGCTGCTGCTTATGCTTCTGCTGCTGCTGCTGCTACTACTACTACTGCTGCTACTGCTGCTGTTACTACTACTAATACTACAGCTGCTGCTGCTGCTGCTGCTACTACTATTACTACTAATAATAATACTGCCGCTACTACTATTAATAATAATAATAATAATACTGCTGCTGCTGCTGCTGCTACTAGTACTAGTACTAATAATAATATCATAATAATACTGCTGCTGCTGCTGCTACTACTACTACTACTAATAATAATAATAATAATACTTATGCTGCTACTACTACTAATAATAATACTGCTGCTACAAATAACAATAAGCATAATACTACTGCTGCTGCTGCTACTACTACTACTACTAATAATAATAATAATAACAATAATAATAATAATAATAATCATAATACTGCTCCTGCTGCTGCTACTACTACTACTAATAATAATAATACCAATTCGTTACCCTAAATTATTATTTGTTGTTAATAATATTTCATGATTATTATTATTATTATTATTATTAATACCACCATAACTACTACTACTTCTAATAATAATTATTATACTGCTGCTGCTGCTACTACTAATATATATTATTTTATAATTATTATTCATATATTATTATTTTTAAAATGTTTTTATTTTTTTAATTATTATTTTAAATATATTATTATTATTCAGATGTCACAACTGTAAGAATTAATTCAGTATAGCCAATATTTTATTATTATTATCATCATCATCATCATCATCATAATGAAACATATTCAAATGATGTATTGCATCAAATTACATTTTTAATGGCAAATATGATGATCAATGAGGATCCTGGAGAATTCTCTTTGATAACTGAGTCCAGTTGTATTGCACTGTTGTATTTGTGGTGTCCAAACCTAGCCAAAGTGGGCCCTCTTTTGAGTCCTGCATTGATATTGACTCTAGAGTCTTTGGACATGGTTTCGCTTTGCAGTTACAGTTCTGAGCACCTCGGCACAAAGCTCGAGAAGGCCTTTGCCTTCTGATTACAGTCTCATCTGCGGTTCGCAAGCACCTCAAAGCCCTGCCAGGTAAAATTGCCGTCTCCCCCTTGGCCCCCCTTTTGTAACATCAAGCTCTGTATCCCAGCCCGGCTGCACCCTCGCTGGCTCATTCTTTACCCAAATGACAGTGTTTTTGGCCCAGTAATGGCTCTCATTTTCTCAGCACCCAGCGGTAGCCTCACTTTTCATCAGGCTGGATCACTACAGCAGGTCTTCCTCTCAGTCGAGCACTAAAGAGCCCATGAAACCCCCTACAAACAAATACATCATCTACATCATCTCCCCCCCCCACCCCCCCCCCCCCCCCAAAATAAATACCAGCAGAGACACAGACTCAACTGCTAAACTGACAACACTGAGACTCGGGTGTTACTTAGACATTACTGAAATGAAAATGCTACCAACAAAGTCTAAAGCTTCGTATTGTTATTGTATCTTGCTTGTGTCTTGCATCCTTTGAATGAATGAATGAATGAATGAATGAATGAATGAATGAATAAATAAATAAATAAATAAATAAATAAATAAATAAATACTAATATCCAGGTCTAGGTGGATTTATTTATTTATTTATTTGAATCATAATTTTTGGAAATCTGATCAATGTATACATGCACCAAGAAAAGGGTTATATATTTACATATATTTATAACATTTATATATTTATAACATTTTCTGTAAATAGATCATTTTATGGGTTTAGCTTTAATTAATTAATTTAGTTTCAACTCATTTTTAATCCTAATTAAATTTGATGAATTAAACAGCTCCCAAACACTTTATCACTAGAAGAAAACAAAACAAAACAGAGATAACCTGTTAAACATTAAAGTATTATGCAATGATTTAAAACATTTCACATAGAACCTTTTGGCATTAAGTGTTTAAAATTGAGTCAAGAACCCTAGGGTTCTATAAAGAACCCCACAGAACTTTTTCTTTTAGGAGTATTATATATTGTGCATGACCGACATTTCAGTTTGTAACACTTTCTATAATTATGTGCACACATATATCACATACCAATAATGATATAAATCACATAACATTAAAAAAGAATATTTGATCAAATTAGTAAAGCACAAAACTTGGGAAATTCTGTAAGATAAATTATTCTCCTTTTTATCTCATTCTCTGACTAACCGTTGAAAATTTGATAAAAGTCCCATTTACTTGTTTTGACTCTGGGAAAAGCTCGACCCGCTGGATATTTCCCAGAATGCCGACTTGACATGAATCAAAACCATACATCTTGATTTGGGCGACAGTCACGGTCTTTGTGATTTGAAAAGCTCAGTGGTTTCTTTTCCCTTTTGTGGAAGCTAAATTAAACAACTGTTGTTGACCCTCATTATATGGGAACACACAGCTAGTGTGCTGCGGTCTTACCCTGGGGACTCACCATCAGAGGAATCCCTGTAATCCCACAACACACACTCTCACACACACACACACTCACACCTCTCACCTACATTCGGCATGCAAACAAATGTGTATCAATTACCACTGCACAATAAAATAATTCAATTTCAGTAAATATCGACTATGTTTCAATTGAAAAAATATTAGAGTGACACGGAATGGCATCAAATCAGACAACAAAAGTGCTAGGAAAACATTCAATACATATGTTTATTCTTATTTATTATTTATTGATCATATACGTACTGATTAATGACTAATAAACAACATGATTTCGATCAATATCAAGTGAAAAATCTATATCCCAGCAACTTTTTTGGAAAAGACATGTATGATCATTGTTTTAAAGAAAATATGGTAACACTTTATGTAACACTTGTTACATATGTTACATATATTGACCAGAGTAATAACAGTAAATGATGCATAATTACATGCAACTAACCCTCAACCAAACCCTAATCCTACCCTAACCTTATAATAAGTACATGTAGTTGATTAATATTACTCAGCACTTAAATATATAATTACACTGTAACAACGACATCTTAAAATAAAGTGTAACCGAAAAGATTAAATTAGTGTTTACTACATTGTAATTACATATGTAAGTACTGTGCAATAACTAATGAAATATAAAATTATTATCATCAACTTCTAAATATTATTTTTTGTTCATGTTATTTCAATTATGATTAATTACATTTTGATTAAGCACATGAAACAACAAAATTAATGAAAACATCTAATATTTACCAAATATTTCTTTCAGTGTGAAGTTACACTTTATTTTAAGGTGTCTTTGTTACAGTAATTATACATTTAAATACTGAGTATTATTAAGCAACTACATGTACTTACTATAGGGTTATGGTTTGGTTTAGGGTTAGTTGCTTGCAATTATGCATAATTTATAGTTATTACTATAGTAACTGCATGTAACATGTAACAATGACAAAATAAAATAACAATGACAAAATAAAATAAAGTTTTACAATAAATCTACAGTAATAACTATAAATTATGCATAATTACATGCAACTAACCCTAAACCAAACCCTAATTCAAACCCTATAGTAAGCACATGTAGTTAATTAATATTACTTAATTAGTACTTAAATATATAATTACACAGTAACAAAGACATCATCAAATAAAGTGTAACTGAAAAGTAAAACCTGTTTATTACATTGCAATTACATATGCAAGTGCGTAATACATACAGAACAACATAAATAAAAAGGTAAATACGTTCTTGTAAATATAACAACATATATTACCGTTATAAATGTAATTATATTTTAATTGTGTAACAAAATAAATAATAAAAAAAACTCTAAAGGGTCAAATGACAAAATGCGTTGCACTTTTGGAGTGTGGAGCTCTCAGATTCTGATCCAACATTCTCTGAATAAAGGTATTGTTGTTCAATTAACTGCTTATATGATTTCCCCTCTAATCCTATTCCTATCCCCTGTTCACCGGGGACGGTCTGAAGTGCTGGACGTGGCTGTATTCCTGTGGCGCTCTCTGATATGCAGCGTTTGGCTGTGACAGCGAAGCTCAGATCAGGTCTTAACACTGTATTGTGTTCAGTTGAAGCAGATCTGCTCTATTATATCAACAGCAGAGCCTTCCCAGCATTCACAGCAGAGCACTGAACGCAGGCCAAACAGGGGAACAGTCCGCGAGTTCACAAATTTGACCCAAAGAAATCTGTTTTATTCAGATTTTGAAAGGGTAACGATCGGCAAAAAAAAAAAAAGTATTATTTTAAATGATTAAATTGTGATTCGATTATATTGATTCGATTATCGATTATATTACCTACTGTAAACTCCTTCAGTACAATACCATTAATAGTATTAAGGTGCTTGTTTGACCAGCTCTCGGCCATAAACTGGGAAATGGTAATGGGAAGTCAAGCAGATGTCGGAGAAGAGGCGCATATGTTTCTGACACCCATCCACAGAGCATCAAGGACACGTTGATATTAAGCCGAGTGGACATATGTTCACATCCCAACAAGTGGGACACAAAGCCAAACAGCTAATTTAGCAGTTTCAGTTCAACAGTGCTCAAAAGAACGGACGGGGTAAGTTGAAAACAAAAGTGTCTGAAAAGTAATGCCAGTTCCTGGGAGTTTAGGCCAGAAGACTAGCAAGCCAGAGCGGAAGACACGGATGGACACACAGTACTAACCCCCCCCCCCCCCCCCCCCCCCCCCCCCCGGCCTGACCACTTCTGTGAGCGGCACGGCCATGTGCGCTTACAAAGCAGACATTATTTATTGTTTTAAATATTAACAGTTATTGGCTGTATACTGACAAGAGCCCATTTAAGTCTAAAAAACCCCAAAACATCTTCAATAAAATGCATGCTATGATTTGTGTTGTTATATTTCGAAATATGTTAAAGACACTAAATAAAAACAGTCTGCTCTTAGCCAAAGCAAAACATAAATAGAAAAACTCTTGCAAAATGGATGAACATGATATTTAAGAAAAGTGTTTGATTTCACTGGCTTTAAAAGAATTAATATGTTTTCTGAAGCTCTGTAATCAAGTCAAAACAACCGTTTTGAAGTTAACGTAATTCCTGTGATCAAAGTGACTGAATTACACAATTAAGCTGATCAGAAACCTCAATGAGATTAGGAAGAATAAAATGTCAGGCAAAAGTAAACAGAGAAACTTAAACAGCAAACTGTTTAATTTATGTTGTGAATTATATGTTAAAAGTAAATGCGACATAAAACATTGCAATTATGATTCGATTTGCTTTGAAAGTGTCAATTTGCAAAGCATTTGGCTGTCCTAATCATCAATCACTTTAATACTGCCAAAATATAATCAGATTGTTTACTATGTTTTTTGTGTTTTTTTTTTCCCCAAGAAAAACTATTGACATTATTTCAGGCATTATTATTATTTATTTTTTTAAATAAACCACGATTGTTAACCGCATCCCAAACACAATGTGCTCAAAACCACACTCGAATAATACATTTCATGTCGTGGGTGTCTCCGACCACCCAGCCGCTTGGAGCTGGATTTTTCCCACTTGTGAGCTTACGGCCACATGTGCTCTTAGCCTGACTTAATGTCTACCTTTAAAACCAGGCATCCAAACAGAACGCGATGAAGCTTTATAGACCGCAACACTCGCAAAAAAAAAACATAAAAGACGGTGCATTTACTGTCCGCCAGGCTTACCATCACTGTACTACATTAACATCTCTTCCCTTTTCAGAGATGTTGCTTCCTTGCACAGCCGACAACTTGCGCTTTTGTTGCGTTCACTCACTTAGAGTGCATGTAATGGCAGAAATGGATAATGAAGAGGCAGGGGAGGCGAAAACACACACGCACAAAAGGAGATCTCAGAAAAGGATCCCCGCCATGCGCTACTCTGCGGCTCGGAGCCGTGGGGCAGGAGGCAGCATCTTTAGGGTGTACCCAAGCAGCACTAAACTCCAGTGTCCGTGGGCAATCAAGGCCATTTTTTACAGCCGCTGGGGTCCTGCATCCCTGCCTTTACACTACAGTGGAAACCCTTTGTACTAATTGCTAGATTGTACCTGATTTTCTAGTTCAGTTCCAGCCTATAATTGACTGACAATGATGGGTATGGGGGAACTTCAGACATGAGCGCACAGCGGAGGAGATCAGACGTGCGGACGAGCAGGTAGCGGAGGGAAAGAAAGAGGGCAGTAGTGGGGTGGGAAATGGGGTGGTCAATGCTCTCATGAAGACCCTTGCAATGAGTTATGCTTCCAGAGTGGCTCAAAGCCAACAAATCCGACATCACAGCAATTCAGATCTTCTCTAGTGCAACTATAGTGTTTTGTAGCTCAACAGGTTGAGCAGGGTGCTAAGCTTAATAATGCCTTGAATCCTTGGGAGTGCATATACTGGGAAAGGTGTGAATCGTTTTGGATAAAAGAATGCTTCAAACCCCAAAAGCTTGTAGTGAAAACACAATGTCGCGTTCAAAAAGTTTAGTCGAATCTACCAAGTTCACCTAATCAAATGAAGTCAAACCATAAAAATACATTCACGATGAGTTGCTTCACAAAGGTCAGTGTGCAGAATTGCAGCATCTTTAGCATAACTCAAGCTAACACATCCCTAAGCTCAACACAGCCCGCCCCCATCAGGCGACTATCTCTTGCGTTGCATTGTTTAATCCTAAAGGCGCGACGGAAAGCACACAACAGCCAGCCAAGAGTAACAAAGTACATACGTAGCATTCTTTCTAATTAACGTGCGTCTTTTTGGCAAGAGACATACTGTGCCTTAGTCTGTGACCCGAGGCACCTGCAAATCAAGGAGTTATAAAGGTACCAGCATGGATCTGTGTGTTTACAGGTGTTCACACCTCACACACCACTGCGGATTCACAGAGACTCTCTAAGAGCCATTAGCAGGGATCACGCGTCCCTAATCCCGACTAGACTCACTGCATCTCAGGTGGCAAAGTTATACGTGATCTGTCTCCGAATCAAAACAACCAGCATGCTCCTTCTGGCAGCTTTTCACACGCCGCCCCACATGCACCGGCTGACACACACACCACACGTAAATATTCACAGTCCCACCTGAGCACAAAGTTTCTGAACAAGGCCAAACATATGCCATAAGATAAAAAGACTGCCATGAATTTCTAAGAGTCAGCTTACCTTGCCTTTTAGCTTTCCCCTGCCTGCCTTTTCCTGCAGGCCCGAGACCCATATATATATATATATATATATATATCCAGCGTTTCACCTGCTCGCAGAAGAGAGCCGAGCTGAGACCCAGCATGTCTTCTCTCTGACTGTGTCTGTCTCTGTGTAAGGGGAGCTAGGAATGCACTGGCTATAGACTTTTGTCCAAGCTGTAGGTCTTTTTTAGTGAAGCAAGATTAGTTCATACAAAACTCAACAATACAGCACTGAAACCCATTGTTGATATTCAACATTTTTCACATAGCGGAACAGAATAGACAATACGGTAGCTAGGAAACCACGGGCTGGATCACAAGCTGATGATATCTCACGCTTTTCCGCGGCCTGTAATCCTGTTCATTCAGCTTGCAGACGATGCTAGATGTAAACCAAAATCAATATCAGTGGAAGTGGATGAGAAGAGTGTTGCTGGGGGGGGTGGAGGGTAGGTTTGCCGGGGGGCAGGATGTTTTCGCATTGTAGCAGACTACACAATCAACACGATTTTCTTTGAAGGGAGGGATTCAAATAGACACCACAAATCCACAGCTCTACAACTAACTCCTGAATGGATGTCGGAAAAAAGTTCAGCAGTTTCCTCCCTTTTCACAATCCAACTGTAAAATATGCAATTGAACAATCTATGAACTTAACAATCTAGTTTTGTTTCGTACATCTCCGAGAGACTATTCAAAGTTAAATCCACAGGAGGCTAATGGCTACTGAATATAGAAATGTTAAGTAAAACTGCTGTAAACATTAATCAACTTGGAAGCCATTAAGGCTAAAGGTGGTCAACTAAAATACAGTCTGCCTTGGTTTAAACATTTCAACAGTCTCTTCAATAATATCAATAACCGTTTAGAGTTTAAAGTCTTACCAGGTCTGTACCTGTGATCCTGATCCACGCTCTTAATCCATCCAGTTGCCATATTTCCCCCCACACTCTGAGTCCTCTAGGTAGCCAAAGAGGGGGAATTGTTCAAGCCCTTCCTTTTCATCACTTCGGCAATTGACCAATTGACAACTGATTGATGGTTATCCTTTCATACCTACAAAGGCAGAAATTACCATCACTAAAGCGACGTACTGTAAAAGCCTCAAGAGTAAATTACATGTTGCTAAAATTCCCCTTCACTCAGCCCTATACAATGGCAAGCAAACAAAAAAAAAAAAGTTTCCTTTTTGCCAGTTCTGTGGCACTGTAGATTTGGCCTTCCCTGCCAAGTGCAGAAAGAACTTGACAGCTTCTTTAAATGGTGCGGCACAAAAGCTCTTGAATGAGGGATGGTACCCGGGCAGGACTGCCATTCTGCAGAACCACGACCATTATTTGCATTGAAAACAGAGAGGCTTGAGAAGAACAGATAAGACATATCTGAATATGAGCTGGGACACTCCAACCAACCCTGGGAGGGGGTTCTTCTAGTCGAGCTTCTTAATGAATTGTAATTCATTCCATATAAACAGTGTGTAGAAGCAAATGGGGAAGAGCTGGCCATTGGTGTACGTGTACCCCAAGGGTTTTTATGTTAAATGCTAATTGGACGACGGCGTTCTTTGTGAATAGATTCCATTTCTGATTTTCAAGGACTCGGGGATTTGAGGTTCACGCAAACACACTATTGCCATCCATATGAATCTTCACCCCCTCGAAAATAACCAATCACACAAAAAGCTCAGATGAGGCCTTCCTTTCCAAATGTGGCGAGCATTTTTTTTATTCCTCCTTTTTCCTAAGCCTGCCTTCCTGAAAGGCCTGAGAAAGTAAGAATGAAATGGGAGGGGAAGTCTAGGGCCTGTGTGTCTGCCCAGAGAACTCAGCTGCCAACAAGAGATATGGGAACAATCCAAAAAGAAAACCCTTTTCAAGGCCTTTCAATCGCAGCAGATGGGACCCAACCAAGAAGGCATCAACTTTGGGAAAGAGTAGCCTATTCACTAACGGCAGTGGAAGAGGGGCTTCTATACTCGCCGTCCAACATTTAAGCGCATTACTGAAACAGAGGAGCTAATGTGGCCAACATATTTAAAGCCTCTCAAAGTGACCTGCACGTCCCGACGGACGGCGGAACAGACTTCGGCTCAAAGCAAAGACTTTCTCAAGTCTCAGAGAACTACCCCATCTCTTCTGCCCTTTCAACCCAATGAAAGCTAGTAAAATCAATTCTAAACTCTTGCTATATATCCACATCAGCAAAAGGCAAAAAACACTGAACGTGATTGAACATGATGATATTCAGATTAGATAATGTGCTCTTCCTCCAAAACATCTTTGATTTGTTTTATCTTTTGCGCTGAAGGATGAGATGTTTTTCCAATGTTTTATTAATGGATCTCAGTGGGGAACACTCAAATGGATATCAACAACTGGATAAGAGCAGAGGAGACGCCAGCGGTGTTGACACAAACCTCATGCTGGCTCCCACCTCTCGTGTGCCAATCTGTGCGCTTTAATTGTTCATTCGCTCAGTGAATACATAAATAGGTCTCAGGATCTGGTCATGGAAATGAAGCTATTTTTAGACTCAAATTGCTGCTTCACATTTCCATGGAAATCGTCCTCCATTCTCATTTCAATTCATGCATAATGCACTCTAGTCCGCAAACACACATTTATATTGTTGTAATGGTCGTGAAACCACATTATGATTTAATGTGGTATAATATGATAAAGGGAGAATCATGAAACCTGACTCTAATGTCAAGGCTGTTCTGATTTAAAAGCAATTTTTTTTTTACATATGGTCCGGCTCAAGACCGCCCATCAAAAGGCTGATGAATCAGAGGTCAAGTCCCATTCCTTGACCTTAGGTCAGGTATAAGCCGTTTGCTCCTCCTTCTTTTCACATTCACTAAATAGTGTTAAACTAAACCTTCATGAGCATGACCAGAGAATTTGATGACCTTAGTTCATTGGGTCATGGAAAAGGATCATGAATATATAAAGAAACATAATTCCATATGAATAAGTTCCTTGCATAACCAACAACCTGTTTTACCAGTGATGAAATTTCACTTTGCACATATTAATATATTTATTTTATCGATATATTTATGTAAACTTTTTTTCATTTTAAAAGAATTTAAGGCACCAGATTATAGGAAAACTATTATATTTATAATATACACTACCGTAATGTAAGATTTTTTTTGCACCAAGGTTGCATTTATTTGAATTAAAAATACAGTAAAAACACTAGTATCATGAAATATACTTACAATTGAAAGTTACTTTTTTTTCTATTTTAAAATGCAATTTATTCTTGTGCAATTTACTCCAGCTTTTATTGTCACATGATCCTTCAGAAATCAAGATGTTCTGCTCAAGAACCATTTCTTATTATGTTCAGTGTTGAAAATGGTTGTGCTAGTTTATACAAGAATAATCATATCTATAAATATTAAATGCATGTCACACCTAACAGACGCCACAACATGTCATATGCACAGTATAGCATAGCTTCTCATACATAGATTGCCTTTTTATATTCATGTAGGTCAGTTGCAAGAACATTGTGACAACAAGGGTTTGATTCGCAGGCAACACGCATATTGGTATGATTTAAATGCACTTTTGATAAAAGCATCTGCTCAATGCATACATGGACATATACTAATGACAACATCACTACAGAAAATTAAACTTGTATAAACCATATCATTATTTTCTAATAGTTACATAACTGCACTTACATTAACAAAATGTAGATACTTTGCATTAGCTCCCAACCCAAATCAGAACTATTTTTGATATTATGTTCCCTCCTAACTCTTCAAAATGTTTAGACAGTAAAATCTGTGTAAACGTGTATAATGAAATGGACAGGTTAGTATCTGTGATTATGTGTGTGTGTATGTGTGTGTGTGTGTGTGTGTGTGTGTGTGTGTGTGTGTGTGTGTGTGAACGAGGGCCCTGCTGCTCCAGAGGAAAGCTTCTTACAGTTGAGAGACACACTTTGACACCTCTCTTTAAGCCTCTAGTCCAAACAAGCCGCTCGACAAGGTGAGGCAGGAGTCCTGCTTTTGTTTCACCCAGCGGGAATCTGAACATCATTCATCACTTACGTCAAGACTTCCAGCACAAAAACATTGTGTGATTAGCATGTCGAGATCATTGTCTCAGATAACGTGGTGTGGTCAGACAGGCAGAAGGTGCTCCGGCTGATCAATTCATCAATGCTTTATCAAAACAGATGACAATCATAGTATTTGTAGTCATGGAAATAATTAGCAATATTGAATTATTATACAGGTTAACATGTGGTTGACTGCAAGTGACAACAATATTGAACTGCCATTCAAATTTTACATTTGAAAACAGTACACTGGTGATTTCTCCATTTATAGATGCCTTACACAACTGTGTAACTAGACCACTGCAATCCTGTTCATACACAGAAAATCATATTAGAAGATTTTTTTACAATTTAAAATAACTGTTTTCTATTTTTTTGTACATTTT
The DNA here is from genome assembly GCF_949319135.1 of Squalius cephalus. NCBI lineage: Eukaryota > Metazoa > Chordata > Actinopteri > Cypriniformes > Leuciscidae > Squalius > Squalius cephalus. Next base: position 6,911,695 of record NC_137134.1, read on the forward strand.
AAAATGCATTTTTTTTCCCTGTGGCACCAATAAATTGTCACTTTTTGAATGTTGCTGCTCTAGAAACATTTCTTATCATTATCAATGTTGAAAACAGTTGTGTCATTTAATAGTTTTTTGTGTGTGTTAACAGTGACAACTTTTCCAGAATTCTTTGGTGAATAGAGAGTTAAAAAGAACATAATTTATTTGAAACATTTCAGACAGACAGACAGATAGATAGATAGATGGATGGATGGATGGATGGATGGATGGATGGATGGACGGACGGACGGACGGACGGACAAACAGATAGATAGATAGACAGACAGACAGACAGACAGACAGACAGACAGACAGATAGATAGATAGATAGATAGATAGATAGATAGATAGATAGATAGATAGATAGAAAGACAGATAGACAGACAGACAGACAGACAAACAGATAGATAGATAGATAGATAGATAGATAGATAGATAGATAGATAGATAGACAGACAGAGATAGTTAGATAGACAGACAGAGATAGATAGATAGATAGATAGATAGATAGATAGATAGATAGATAGATAGATAGATAGATAGATAGATAGATAGATAGATAGATAGATAGATAGATGGACAGGCTGATTATTGTGACACACACTCCATTATTGTTCATCTCCATCAGTAATAACTGTAAAGTCATTATAAGTGAGTGAAGGGTCTCGGCTGAAAGAGAAACACTAGTAGAGGTGTCTCTGCTCTGCTGAAGAGTAAACACAGACTCCTGCTGTTAAACAGTAGCTCCGCAAGAGTCTCTTCACACCCCGGTGAGTGAACGCAACATAAAACCCTCCCCGGGGAGGTGTGAGGTCTCTCGCCGGCCTCAGCAGGGGAGATCTCCTCGGGTCGCTCCCCGTGCTCGGCCCTAAAGCTGGAGGAAGTGCTGCTTTAATGAGCTGCTAATACTGGCCCTGAGGCGCAAGTGCACGACACACTAAACACACAACCATTACCTGGATTCACGAGAAACTTCAAAATGCTGAAATCTTTGACTTTTGAAATCTTACATTTTTACTTTGGGATTGTTGTGCAACCGTTTTACCATCTTTCTTGAAGAATATATCTAAGTGAAAAGCCTTTGCGAGAGGATCATTGTTATTATTGTTAATGGTCAACTAAGACTTTTAAAGACATTTTTGATCATTAAAATAAAGCTGAAATATTAGCTAAAAAAATTTAAGTAAAGAAAAGTTGCCTTAAAAGAAATGTTGCTTTTGCAACAAGTTCAAGTTGAAGCACTAAATGTACTGCAAATAATCTGGAAAATAGAAATAACTTCAGTTGAATTTTTTTTTTAACTACAACTAAAACAAAACTAAAACTAAAATAAAATAAAACCTAAACTATCATTAAACATCATTAACTACAAAACACACAACAAAATTACTAAAGATTAAAAACACATTTAAATGAGAACTGAAAATAAAAAAGTGAATTCAAAATATCAATACAAAATATAATCGTATATAAATAATTCTGGACTAAATGAGAGGATGAAACATATGGAGTTTCCATTAGTTACATTATTTAAGTCACAATTTATACATAAAATAACTTGCAGCTTCATCATTACACCACTTCTACACTCAAAAATATATGATTTGTGCATTTTAATTATATAAAATTTCAAGGCATTTGGATTACAAATTTTAACCATAAACTAATAAATTAATGTGATGAATATTTGTCAGTCATGTACAAATTATATAAGAATGAGATTTTTGGAATGGTACTAATAAATCGAATGTTTTAAATACACAATAATCAGGTATATATATTAATCATCCAATCTATTGATTCAACCCATGTCAATACTTTAAAAGGGAAAAAAATTAGGGTATGTCTACACGAAAACGATGTTCTAAAAACAGAAACAAAATTTCAGGCAACAAAAGAGGCAACAACGTTGTCAAAACAATCCTCGTTCACACGGATCCGTGAAAACGACTGAAAACGCTGTATTATTCATGCCAGGCCAGTAGGTGGCGACGTCACTTTGTAAAGAAACACTATAGACTGAACACGTAATATAACATGCGTGATGTTATATATATATATATATATATATATATATATATATATATATATATATATATATATATATATTTTTTTTTTTTTTTTTTTTTTTTTTTGTGTGGGTTTAAAGTAAAAAATGTGAAGTTCATGAAAAATGGTCAAATGTCAAATCCTCATTCAAATCTTTCAAACGAAACTAAACTTATAGTATTTTACCTTTTTGACAAGGTTAAATTAGGTTGTAAAATGTCATGTGGTGCCACTCACTTAACACAATGATATTTATTCATTTAAAAACGTTATAATATTTTGTCTGCCAAAATGTATTGACAATAAATAGTAGTATTTGACCTTTTTTGACATTACAATTTAGGCTTTAAAATGTCATGTGGTGCGACTTACCAAAAACATAAAGATATTTATAAATAAAAACATTTTTTACCTTAAAAAAAATTGATTCAAAAACCTTTGTGAAAGTAATAAAGATGTGTACATATATTTATGGCATAAGGAAAATACGTTATTACTTATTACTTAAGTTACATGTGAATTGACGTAATCTCCGTGAAAATCTCTACAACTAACAAAGCACCATTTCCTCTCCACAATTCCTTTTTTTTTTTCTTTTTTTTTTTCTCGTACACCATTGTTGTGTTATTATCAGCAGAGCACAAACCAGTAATAAAGTTAAGATGCTTAGCCAATCCCATATTAGCTTTGGGCTTTTTTTCTATGGATCCTAATTAGTACAAATTGTTGCAGTGCTAAGTCACCGCAGAAGCCGCCAAAGACTTCCTAATCTCCCTCGGAGTGAGAACCTGTCAAGCCATTAGCTGAATTACCCCCAAAGCTACGAGTTTAAAACAAAAGAAGGTTTTGATGCAGGGTGGAGAGAAGCAGTTGTACGTAGATCTGCATGACAGTTCGGCCCACATTAGCACAGCAAAAAGGTCCGTTACTGCCATTGTTGGGTCATGCTGTGAGGAAAGCCTTTGTGCCGGGCCATCTGAAAAGCACTGTGGAGCGGTTGGCACCTCGGCTCAATATTCCCCGGCATTGCTGCATCACAAAGAGAGGTGTGTGTTCTACCTTTGGGGGCTGAAGAATTTAGCACATTTAAAGAGCTTGTTTCCTAACAATGGCACTCCTCACGACATCAACACGAACGAGACTCCTTGAAAGTCAGACTGTGCTTTGGACACAAAGGCCTTAATATCTAGGGAATAACTAACAAGGTTTTTACAAAAGAACTAAGATCTTGATTGGTGTTAGATGATCACAATATGGACAAAAGTATTTTGGAATCTTTCAGACGTTGATGTAAAGAATTTGACACCTATTGTGAAAGCGATTTTACTGTAGTACACTGTAAAATATTATATAATCAATAAGTTATGATAACATGTTTTTACATTGTTATATCTCATCAAAATAAGTTAAGCAAACCTTTTTTTAGAAGTTATAAAATATTATTTTTTTTAAAGTCAGTTTAATATAATTTAAGTTGAAACAACTTAAACATCCAAGTTGATTGTACTTAAAAATTTAAGGCAGCATTTTTTTTTTTTTTTTTTTTTACGGTGTAATGAGAGTTACGTAGTTTCACACATTGCTTGAGTAAACATAGTGTGGATCAAAGTGATATGATTCTCAGTTTCTGACTTAAAAGAATATCTTTATATATTTTTTGTGGGACATAAAGTAAAAAATGTCAGGGCGGTACAACCATCCTTATTTTATAATGAAGAAAATAATGAAATGCTAACACTTTGTCCTTGTTACAGTTACAAGTTACTATAGTAATAATTATAAAGGATGCATAATTACATGCAACTAACCTAACCCTCTATAGTAATTACATGTAGTTAATGAATATTACTCTGTATTTAAATGTATAATTACACTGTAACACGGGCACCTTAAAATAAAGAGCAACCTAATAAAGTAAACATTATTTGTCCACTTAATCAAAGTCATGTGGTGCAAACAACATGCAGAAACAGAAATGATGTCATAATTGCAGACCCTCATGACTGTGTGTCAAATCTCTTAAAATATTACATAATTTGACCTTTTTAAGACAAGATTAGGTCAGGTTGTAAAGTGTCATATGGTGCGACTCCCAAACACTTTAAATTCATGATATTTAAACAACAACAACAACAACAACAACAACAACAACAAAACGTTTTGAAGATATTTCGAATATGCTTGATGGTTATACCACATGACATTTTTAGAGACATTAAATGTACATTTTTCTTTAAAATAGTATACAAGTTTTTTTTTTTTTTTCATAAATATAACAAACCAACATGAATACAGAGTACATTTCTAAGAGCTTGGCACATGTGTAGCTGGTTACTGCATATTAATATACTATTAACTGTTGTGATGTGCAGTCATAAGTGTGCATATGTTGGATATATTTATGACTATATACTACTGTTTTGAGGTTCATACATTTTAAAAGTTTTGTTCTGATGACAGACTTTTCCATTCATTTGAATAAAGTTATCTTTTGGTTCACGTCCATCAGGTTTCACATTGAAAAAGAAAAAAGAAAACAAGATGACCTGCACTTTAATTTTAAAGTATTTAAGGTCACACTTTAGATTAGGGTCCAATTCTCACTATTAACTGACTATTAACTATGACTTTTGCCTCAATAAACTCCTAATTACTGCTTATTAATAGTTAGTAAAGTAATTGTTAAGTTTAGGTATTGAGTGGATTAAGGGATGTTGAATATTGTTATGCAGAATAAGACATTAATATGTGCTTTATACATACTAATAAACAGCCAATATCCCAGTAATATGCATGATGATAAGCAGTTAATGGTGAGAGTTGGACACTAAACTAATATGATTGAATTACCAATAAAAATAGCTATATTTTTTGATACACACCCATGTGAAAAAGAAGTACATTTAAGCATACTTCTAAAAAGAGTACTTATAGAAATAATAAAAGAATAAGTGCAAACTGAGTGTAATGTTTTTGGACACTTAATTGCTTGTCAGTTGCAATTAAATGAAAATGCATTATAATTAGAATTTATGTTAAATGTAATTAGTGGAACTTTAGAGTGTTTTTTGACCAGGTTAATTGACTTAAGTGCATATGTATATGTAATTTCATAATTACTTCGACTGTACAGAAATATTGTTAAAGTTACTGCTGAATGTACCAATGAGCATTTATGGTAAACTAAACTAAAAAATACACTTTAATGTAATTGTATATAAATGTATTAAATATATGTTTTTTTAATTGTATACATTTCTTTTGAAACTTGTATGTCATGTATTCAAATATAGTTGTAATTACACATTTGTAAAGATGAAGTACATTTAAAATATATGAACTTACCAACTATTTAATTACACTCTACAGTAAAAATTATAAGCAAGTGCTTCACAGCTGCTTTAGTATGTTAGTCAACACATCAAAATGACCATGTTTGGGTCAAATATGGACAAACAGGTTGGGTTATGTTTGGGTTTGTCCATATTTAACCCAAATATTTAACTATTTTTACTGTGTACAACCTGTGTATATGTTTTTTAATTGTATACATTTCTTTTGAAACTTGTATGTCATGTATTCAAATATAGTTGTAATTACACATTTGTAAAGATGAAGTACATTTAAAATATATGAACTTACCAACTATTCAATTACACTCTACAGTAAAAATTATAAGCAAGTGCTTCACAGCTGCTTTAGTATGTTAGTCAACACATCAAAATGACCATGTTTGGGTCAAATATGGACAAACAGGCTGGGTTATGTTTGGGTTTGTCCATATTTAACCCAAATATTTAACTATTTTTACTGTGTACAACCTAATCATTAAAAGTACTTAAATTTGGCTTAAATTAAGTCTGTTAAGAATCATAGTCAAAAAGTGTACACTCTGCAATAATTTTTTTATTATTATTATTATTTGAAGTACACTACAAGTGCAAATTCTATACAATACACACTTTTCCACAAGGGTATTTTTACCATAATTACAATAAAAATTATAAGCAAGTGCTTCACAGCTGCTTTAGTATGTTAGTCAACACATCAAAATGACCATGTTTGGGTCAAATATGGACAAACAGGTTGGGTTATGTTTGGGTTTGTCCATATTTAACCCAAATATTTAACTATTTTTACTGTGTACAACCTAATCATTAAAAGTACTTAAATTTGGCATCAAGTCTGTTAAGAATCATTGTCAAAAAGTGTACACTCTGCAAGAATTTTTTAATTATTATTAAGTTGGCTTGAGAGAGCCAACTTACTGATATTGTACTTAAACTTATTAAGTTGGCTTGAGAGAGCCAACTTACTGATATTGTA